>NW_017731649.1:1174669-1177010 GCF_001890085.2 Hipposideros armiger | reverse complement strand
ACCACCTGCGTCCTGTTACAGCTCAGTTTTTCTGTTGACTGGCTGCCTAAGACAACCCTTCATTAGATACAGAAAAACAAAAACAGCTCTTACTACTAATTCTGCAGGTTATTTAGGAGATGTGTGCTGGGCTGTGTGGGGACGCTAATGAGAAGGGAGCTGGTGGCATTTACTCTGTGGTGCCGAGTGTAAATCTTGTCCGGGCGGCTGAGGGGGAGGACTGAGACCTGGACTGGGGCCACCCTCCTGACCACAGCCTCTGACGGCCACCACCGGGGAGGCCCCACCGGGTCACTCCATCCACTTACTGGAAACTGCACAGCCATGTCCTGGGGTCAAGCCCTGAGCAGCCCATAAATAAGAGTTTCCAGAAGTGTGTTTTTCTATTTTCAGTCGCCCCTTCTCCTCCTCACCTCCTCCAGCGATAAATCTAGCCCTGGAGATCAACAGCGTCCTTGTTCCTAGGACATCCTAGACAGAAGGGAATAAATGCGTGTGCCACATAGCCTGCAGACATGTCACAAACACAGCATTATGAACCTGTCTAATAACACGAAGGGCGGGGCTGCATAACTGTCGGCCCAGAGTGCTCTGTGCTGACGATCAGGGGGCTCTTTGTGACTGGCCAGGTGGGCGGACAGCAGGGAGCCATGTATGTTGTCACTTGAAAAAGACGTGGGTCACCACCACTATCCCCAAAAGGCCTTGGCGCTCACCAGTAATGACTCAGGAGCCCAAGCCTGGAGCTGGGATTCCAGAGAGCGTGCACGCGGGCTGGTTTGGTGACAGTCCTGCCTCTGGGGTAGAAGGTCCTTTGGAGGCAGCCTCAGCTCTGCTCAACGGGCTGCTGGTGCTCATGGACCTTTAGCTTCCAGTTTCTAACCCGTCTGTCACCCGCCACGTCCCGGCCTATGTTGTCACAGGATCTGGTGCCCTGGCTACAAAACGGCAGCGACGGGGCTGGCTGCCCAGGGCTCTCAGCCACTTCCCTCATCCTGCCACAATCATCCCAGAAGGTAGAGATTTTACTCATATTTNCACCGTGACCACAGGTAGCTGGCCAGCCCTCGAAATCTGGGTCTGAATTGAGATGTGCTGAAGGCACACCAGAGCTTGAAGAGACAAACAATTAAAAATATTCTATTTGTTTGTTCAGTTTTATATGTTGAAATAATAACATTTTCTATACGGTGAGTTAAATAAAATGTTCTATTAAAATGAATGACCCCTGTTTCTTGTTACTTTTAAAAACGTGGCTACTGTACAATCACAACTGCACCTGCGGTCACACTGTGTTTCCAGGGATGGTGCTGGTCCAGAAAGGTCGGCACCAGCTCTGACGGGCCTTCCTTTTCCTAGTTTTACCCTGGAGACGTGCGTGTCTCGGCCCCCAGATGCAGCCCTGGGTGGGGAAACCTGAGCGCAGGAGCAGGTGTGGCCTGGTGAGCTGTCCCAGCCGCTCGCCCGCCGGGCTGGCACCGCGGAGCCGCTCTGCATGGTCCTCACGGCCCTCGGGCCAAAGCGGGAGGGACAGCCCCTCAGAGAAACCCGCCAACTCGGGTGATTTTTTTCATTGTTGCAAATTAATCTACAGTGAAAAACACGAAGGTCGTTCAAGGACAAACCAGGACGTAGTAAGCAGATTCCCAGAGAAGCGCCTGGGGAGTGTGTGTGGCTGGTGGCTCAGGGCCGACCCAGGCAAGGGGCGAGACGCGGCAAGTGCTCACCTGCCATCATGGGCAAAAGTCGATGTTAATCCCAAACCCTGAGCCAACCGTTTCTGCCCCTCCCAGAAGCCCGTAAAGGCAGTAATTCCAAGGGTCTGACCCTGTTCTTTGCATCCTTAAGGCAGGAATGGCCTGTGCAGTCTGCCAGCGATGCCTGTGACAGTGCAGACGCCACTTCAAACTGTAACTGAGAAAAAGAAATAAATAACTTAAAATGTAAAAATAAAAACGCCTGGGGAGGACCGACTCACACCAGGACCCCGTGGGACTCGACGGGGAGTGTGGGTTCCATCCGGGCTCTGCTCCCGCCTCCTCCAGCTTCCGACGACGCGCCTTCCCCTGAGGGCCTCTCCCGAAAAGCCCCTTTCTTCCAGAGTCCACCGTGGTCACCGCCGCAGCCTCAGACACGCTCAGCAGGCCGCGTGGGCTCTCAGCCCCCATCCACGCCACGAGCACGAACGCTCAGCACAGGAAGAAACCCAGCAGAAACTCAGTGTCCATCACATCCTGGGACAGCTGTCAGGGAGCTCCTCAGTGTCCAGCCCCGTGAGGTGGCCGGGACTTTGCAATGAACGTAGATCCCCAACTGCAACACTAACTGTCAGGAGCCAAAT
>NW_017731649.1:1164500-1172244 GCF_001890085.2 Hipposideros armiger | reverse complement strand
GTGGTCCTCAGGGCGCCCGTGACCCTGAAAGCCAGGAAGTGATTGCTCGGTTTGGCACCATCTCCTGGGAAGACCAGTTGGGTCGGTGTTGCTTTGTGATTTTGTTTTCTTCTGGTTTGTTTTTTCAGGTGTGCTGTGTGATGATAGGTGTTCGGTCCTTGAATTCAAACCTCACAGAAGTAAGCTAGCTATAACCTCCCACTGTGACGCGCGGGGGAGTCCATTCTGAAGGCACACTCGGGGCCCCACTGTCTGCCCAAAGGCTTTTCCAGGGAAGGATGGCAGTAAACGGGGAAGACACTGGCCGCAGATCCCAGCAGCCAGGGCGGCCTCTGCCCCTGAACGGGTGGTTCTGGGCCATGTTTGTGACCAGAATCTGGTGCCATGTGTCTGGAACGCCCTCCGAGTGACAGGAAAGGACTCAGTGTGAACAGAAATGTGAGATTTTGCTTTAGAAGAAATTAACCAACCAAAAGCCACAGACAGGTAACCAGACAAAATCAGACCAAAAGGCTTTTGGCAACTAGGCTTCCAAACTGTATTATAAAGTATTTTCCATCAAACTTGTGAACAGAGCCCAAAATTGTCACCTGTCCCCTCTCTGGGCTGGCCCGCTGCAGCCAGGCCCCTCCTGCGGTCACCCTTACTGACAGGCTCTGACCTCATTTTGATTACGTAAAAGCTGAAATTGCACATGAATCACATTTGAAATATTATGTAACTCTACAAACCGTTCCACCATCAAATCTGCCCATTTTCAGTACAGTTGAGCCTGCGACTGTGCCAATAGGAAGTTGCCTTTCATTTAAGGGAAAAAATCAGTAGTAGGAACACAGAAAGAACATAGAAGCCCTGTTTTTAATACTTCTTGAAATTGTATTTTCTCGTAAACAACTGGTAGTGTGTCACGCATTTAACATTTTCTTTTTGAAAATGGAAAAAGAAAGGAAGAAACAAAAGGAAACCAAGGAGAGAGAACCAAAGCCAGAGGCTGACAGAATTNACCTAAAAATAAAGGGCCTTCCGAAGGGAGAGGCCACAAGCATTTATTTGAGATCAATAAAAGCAGCTATTTGGGAAGCACTGATTCAGATAGAACCCATGACGTGCAAGGCAGTCCCTCTGGGTGGCAGGTCTGGCTCCGCGTTAAAGTGGCTGCGTTTCTTGTTCTTCTGACAGTGATAAATGAGTCCGTGAGGGGAGTCCAGCCAGCCGCACCCCTCTCCACAGACGCTGCGTTGATTTAACAGCTGGTGTGGTGCCCACGGACACAGAACGCACACAAGACAGGCTGAGTTAAGGAAAGCAACCGGCGGGGTTGCCTCCGAGGCGAGTAATGAGATCAAAGTGAGTCATTTTTGAAAGTTAGCATGATAATAACAGCTGCCTGTTTATTGAGGATAAACTGTGCTAGAATCAAGCTTGGGTATTTATCTCACCGAAGATTTTAAACAATCCCAAATTTGGAAATGGTGCCCCCATCTTAGAGATGTGGCCTCTGAGATGGAAATTGCAGTTAGGATGCGGCTCCCAGCTGTGTCACAGCTGCCCGAGAGAAACAGACCCTGGGGTGAACCTCAGGAGGGGTGTGGGTGTGACCCCAGTGAGTGGGGAGCATTTCCCAGAATGCCAAGAGCAGCACGGCTTGGTGGAGCTGAAAGAGGGAGCAGCTTCCTACATACTTTTAATTTCCAGCCCATCACAACCAACTCTGGTAAAAGATGGCAAAATGAATACGATAAAAATGAAAGGTAACAGAAATAAAGATATTACAAAATATCAGCTCACTTTTTCAATCATTGTATTCAACAGATCTTCAAGTTCCAGTGCCAGCTCCTCAGTGCTGGTTCTGAGCGTCCTCACTCACCTGAGCAGGTGTGACCCATCGCCTGAGGAGGCCCAACCAGCCCTCCGCTAGAGAGAGGAATGCACTTATAGTTCAGAGATCTGTTTAAAGCATATCTCCACTTTCTCACACAGCCACATATAGAAACTAGGTATAGGTGAGATGTGGCCACTTTGCAAACACTGCAAGTAACGGCGACACATGAGAACACTGCACTGGTGACCCCTGAGTGCCAAAAATGCCCCCATGTTTCCTCCAGCCTGTGTTTGAGAAAGTAGAGAGAATTGTAGCTGCCAGGTGCTTCTGTGTCTGTGCAGATGGCACCTCCCTCCCGACTGCTTAGTGTGTTTTCTTTCTAATAGAAAGCTGTGTCCTCAGCGGCTCTCTATAGCGTTTGCCCTGGGAGGTGAGCAAAAGGGGACTGGCCCAAGCGATGGCTTGTGTGGAGCCTGTGAAGGGGTGGGAAGGGTCTGCCGTGGGAACGACAGCCCCACGTGCGGCCCGCCGACACTGCCGGGAACGTCCGCTGGTGCGGCCTCAGCTCTGCAGCTCCATGTGAGGACGCTCTGGTCCTCGCAAAGGGAGGGAGGAAGTTTCTGCTCTCCCCAGGCTGAGAACACAGCCGCTCTCCTTGGAGGCTCCAACTTGATCCTGTGGGAGGGGGGTTTACCCGCCAGGACCCCCAGACAGCCCCGTTCGTTCNTCACAACCAACTCTGGTAAAAGATGGCAAAATGAATACGATAAAAATGAAAGGTAACAGAAATAAAGATATTACAAAATATCAGCTCACTTTTTCTTTTCTTTTTTTTTTTTTTAGCTGAGCCATCCCGCCACCTGTTGGCAGCTCACGGCTGTTCAGCGCAGGCTGACTTGAACCGCTGTTGCTCAGAGCTCAAACTCTTGAGCGAGCTCTTAACCAACTGAGCCACTCAGCCGGCCCTTCAGCTCACTTTTTCAATCATTGTATTCAATAGATCTTCAAGTTCCAGTGCCAGCTCCTCAGTGCTGGTTCTGAGCATCCTCACTCACCTGAGCAGGTGTGACCCATCGCCTGAGGAGGCCCAGCCAGCCCTCCGCTAGAGAGAGGAATGCACTTATAGTTCAGAGATCTGTTTAAAGCATATCTCCACTTTCTCACACAGCCACATACAGAAACTAGGTATAGGTGAGATGTGGCCACTTTGCAAACACTGCAAGTAACGGCGACACATGAGAACACTGCACTGGTGACCCCTGAGTGCCAAAAATGCCCCCATGTTTCCTCCAGCCTGTGTTTGAGAAAATAGAGAGAATTGTAGCTGCCAGGTGCTTCTGTGTCTGTGCAGATGGCACCTCCCTCCCGACTGCTTAGTGTGTTTTCTTTCTAATAGAAAGCTGTGTCCTCAGCGGCTCTCTATAGCGTTTGCCCTGGGAGGTGAGCAAAAGGGGACTGGCCCAAGCGATGGCTTGTGTGGAGCCTGTGAAGGGGTGGGAAGGGTCTGCCGTGGGAACGACAGCCCCACGTGCGGCCCGCCGACACTGCCGGGAACGTCCGCTGGTGCGGCCTCAGCTCTGCAGCTCCATGTGAGGACGCTCTGGTCCTCGCAAAGGGAGGGAGGAAGTTTCTGCTCTCCCCAGGCTGAGAACACAGCCGCTCTCCTTGGAGGCTCCAACTTGATCCTGTGGGAGGGGGGTTTACCCGCCAGGACCCCCAGACAGCCCCGTTCGTTCGATGCTCCACAAAAGCGTTAACTCCCTGTGATTTTGTGGACAATCTCGGTGGCCTTCCCGGGGTCTTGGTGCTCAAGAGGCATTGAGTTTCACATTTTTTGTTTATTAAGACGACTTGGATAAGAAACCATCAATCCAGCTGTATTACTCCCACACCTGGAGTTTTTAAAAGGCTATAGGTGAGAGTCCTCAAAAATTAAGACATCGCCAGCTGCCTACTATCTTCTGCTTCTGCTGGAGTGACGTGGGCAGTGAAAGGCCTCTGAAGGGCTGTAAAATTAAAGGAGCACCGTGATTTTTAGGACCCAATGCCAATTATTTTCTAACAGTCTGACACTGTTCCACGGGCAAGGTTTTACTTACGGTAACACCGTCCCAGTTTGTGCCAGTGGCTTTGCTCCCCAGCTGTGCTGACTCCATGTCCAGGCCCATCCGGCCGCCTGCAGGCTGCCATCCCGGCCGCCATCCAGGGCAAGAATGAAACAGCCTACACAGTGGTCCAACCGCGGGGGAGGCGAGGCCCTTCTGACCAGGCCATACCTGCTGGGAAAAGGCCAATGCTTACTCGAGACAGACAGTGAGCCTGGGGTGCGGATGGCTCAGTGTCTGCAGCCACCAGTCACACTGGTCAGGTCACATGGCCAGCCCTCAGGAGGCCTCACAGGTGAGCTCAGATGCACGGATGTGCTGACAGTGACGAATGCAGACAAATGGNACTGTCCACAGAAGTGACGGTGAGTCCATGATTACAGCCCGCCACACCCAGACTAATCACATCACAATTCACCTTTCTCTGAACTGGATCCCAAAATGCCATGCTTTCTCCATCCGATGCCACCAGGCCCAAAGGGACAAGTGGCAGAGACAACGTGGAAGGGGAGACAGGGACAGAGGTCTTAACCAACTACAGCTAAAAAGCTTACTCTCCAAATTTCACAAACACACATGCGCAGATGGCCACATCGCCAGCACGGGCCCTGGAGATGTGTCAGAGAGAGACGCTTCAGCTCCACAGAAATCCTGTCTGAACAAGCGTGGGGTGACTTAGAATAAATTAAGATCGAGTCGCGGAACCATTATTATTGTCAATTTGAAGGGACTGACATACGGGCTCTGGCCTCAACCTCCTTTCACGGAGTGAGAAACAGGCCCAGAACACAGAGGCAGGCAACCGCGGAGTGTCAGCCCCATGTATGGAAGATGTTTTCTTTACTGGAAACAGTAGAAATCAGCGGAGACAGGTTTGAGGAATGGCACGTGCGTCCAAAATTTAAAGTCAAGTTTGAAAGTTAGCCACGGGACAAACCTTTGAAAAATTCCAAGTGCCTGCGGCTGCTTCTGTGCCTCTGAACCTAATAAGGAGGAGATTTCTTCTAGTGTAAGTCACATGTAACATTGCCTGCTCCCAACTCAGGAATTTAGGGGTCAGGTGGAGAAAAACAACACCTGTCCAGCCCCACGGGAGGAACTGTGAGCTACTCAGCTTGGGTCGCAGCCGGTGGTGTGTTTCACCACGTGGTAACATCACCGATGGCTGCATCTTTAATGGCCATGTTCTTATAGCTGGTGAAAGAAGTCACGACAGGCTTAGACATAAAACCAGGAGGTATGGGATAAAAGAAGGAGAAAGTGGGGGATTAGATCAGGGACACCCCCCCGCCCCCTTTTCCACTGAGCCAGGCCAAAAGCCAAGTGCAGAGCTATAGAGTTTCTGTTCGGGGGACACTGAATTTTTCTGGGAAGGTTCCGTGCGTGTATACATCGTCCTCTGGATTGGCGCCTACACTTTTTCTGCTAGACGTAGAGAACGCCTTGCTGTACACAGCTCTTGTCTGCCAGGAGAGGGTCTCTCACATATTTACACGAAGTCAAGTGTCATTACCACACTTTGTGTATTTGTTTTCAATTAAAGGTGACCTATTTGATCATGAAACACGGAACAATAATTTTCTTACTGAGGGCCTGGCAAGATTCTTCAAGAAGCCTTTACAACCCCCCAATGCACTGTTATCACAGACCCCCCCCTCAACCTCACTCTCTGCCCTCTGCCTCCACTGTACTCTTCCTGGGTTAAGTACCACAGGTCTTCAAATGATGTCACTTCACCTCCTTATCAGATGGACGTCATGCGGCAGGGACTGAGCCGTGTCCTGTATGTGGGCCACTTAGCTTGTGGGGACACTGGTTTGATTTTACATCGTGCCAATTAAAGTCGCAGAACCTACCGACGACACTGAGTGAGGACTGGCTTTCTGTGCTGATTGCACAGGACTTCCATCTGCTTGGGTCACCGTCCAGCTGAGGACATGTGCATGGGACCCAGGAAAGGACCCAGAAAAGGGCCCCTGTGCAAATGCTTCCCTATGGGCAGCTTGTGCAAACACACTTCCTTTCACTGTGTGTTTTCCCACTTCACTGAGTTATTTATGACGGCCAGGCTTCAGCGAGCCACTGAGTAAATCACTGGCTTCCCTTCCCGATGGCGATATGTCATGGAACCCTCGTTTCTGGTGGTGCACTTGTTCCAAGGTCACTTGTCTAAAGGACACAGCCACCCCAGCTTCCTGTCCGTCACTGCCACCATCACAGGGCTCCCCATCCCTTTACGTTCAATGCCTCTGTGTCTTCACATTTACAGTGGGTTTCTCGTAGACAACATACAGTTGGGTCTACTATCATTATTATTAATTCTGATTGTAAGTTTAAAATGATTGTTGATATGGTTGAATTAATATCTGTTTCTTACAACTGTTTCTATTCATTATACTTGTTTTTTGTTCCTTTTTTTTCCTTCTCTTTTTCTCTCTTCTCTGGTTTTAATTGAGCAGTGTGTATGATTTCACTTTCTCCCCTATCTTGGTGTATCAATTATATTTCTCCAAAAACGTTGACACTTATCCTAAAGTGTGCAATATACATGTACAGCCAATCCAGGTCCACTTTTAAATGTCACTGTGTGCTTCACGGGCAAGGCTGGCACCTCACTAACAGAGACTTCCTGGGTTCCCCCCTCCATCACTGATTACGTTGCTGCCACTCATTTTGCCAATCCTGTGCTATAATCGCCCCCAAAATTGTCACTGCTATTGCTTGAACAAACTTTTAAATACTAGACAAGGAAATGTAATCTTAAGTCTGTCTGTCTCCATCTATGTATCTTTATCTCTATCTACCTTCATAATCTCTCTCTCTCTCTCTCTCTCTCTCTCTCTCTCTCTCTCTCTNCAGAGTGTTTGTCTCTCTTATTGAAATGAAAAAAGAGAACCACTGATTTTTAAGTACAAACACAGGACAAGTGTTTATAGAGTTTATGTTTCTAGTTAAATAAAATTTGAAACAAAATGTGGAAAACTGAAAATGCTCTGTGAAGTCAGGTTAGATAAAAAATGATTCACGAGTCACAGAGTTGGTTGTAATCAGCATGAATTTTTCACAGCCAAAACATGTTTAGTTTTTCTTTTAAAATATCCTGCAGTGTTTGTAATCAGCTCAAGGTTGACTGTCTTTCTGATAGCTGTACGTTTGAATCCCTGGTCCCAGATGCATGTTCGCCTCAGCCTCTCACCCCAGAGAGCAAATGCTTGCACCTGCTGGTCTGCAGATGGGGCCCCTGTCTGCTCTCCTGCCGTCTCCCCACACCCCAGCGTCTGGCTCAAGCCCGATCCACGGATCCCCCGCTGCACTCTGGGTAGTGGAGGACTCTGCCATTCCCACCCATGATGGGTGCAGAGGGGCCCTGGTCCAGGTGGGGACCCGTCATAGACACCAGCAGAAGACCCCCAGGAAAGGCCACTGTGGCCGGAGCTCTGGTGCTGAGCTCCAAAAAGCAGATGGTCAGAACAAACTTACACGAAGTGTGTACGAGTTTCCCACGGCCGCTGTAACAAATCACCACAAACCAGTGGCTTTACACAACACAGACTTCGTCTCCTAGAATTCTGGAGCTCAGAGGTCTGAAGTCAAATGTCAGCATGATCGCATTCCTGTCACAGCTTGCAGGGGACAATGTGTTTCCTTCCCTTTTCCAGGGTCTAAAGGCGCCCGAACTCCTTGGCGGGCAGCCCCGTGCTCCATCTTCAAGGTCCCTCACCCCACCTCGGGTTCTCTGGCCTCTTCTCCTTTTGCTAACGTTTGCTGTCTGAATTCTCTCTTAGAGGAACCCTCGTCATCACACTGGACCCTCCTC
>NW_017731649.1:1136535-1161860 GCF_001890085.2 Hipposideros armiger | reverse complement strand
CTGGCTACAAAACGGCAGCGACGGGGCTGGCTGCCCAGGGCTCTCAGCCACTTCCCTCATCCTGCCACAATCATCCCAGAAGGTAGAGATTTTACTCATATTTTAAAAAATTAAAACACACGCAGAGATTCAAAAAGTATAAATGGCTTTCTGATGGCTGCCGGTGAAGAAAACCAGAGCTGCGCAGGCCCCCAAACCCCACCCACTCAAGCTTGGCTTGGGGACTCCGGCGGGGGTGTGAGGTGTGGGGGCTCAGCAGCCCAGGGCCGCAGCCACGGGCTCAGACCTGCAGGCCACCCGAGGACTCAGGGCAGGGTCCCCCAGCCCTGCAGCCCACAAGGCCAAATCCGACACGTGGGTCCTGGTCTCAGGTGCTCTCCTTGGCCTGAACTGTGGTCCTGACACATTTGGTTCTAGGGCTCCTGTCCTCTGTCACCCTTCAGGGACACAGAAGAAGGCTCCGACGGCAGAGCAGAGAGGCGGAAATAAGCGAGCCACCAACAATCCTCCCACCAACGGCGAGAGAACATGTGCTTATCACCTCAAGGTTCTTGGAACAGGTTCAGCATGAGAGTCATTGTTTTCAGTGGCTCCTTTGCAGGCGTCTTCAGGGTTGGGCGACTGGGAAGCTGTAACACCAGGGGGCACTGTCTCATTTTAAAAGAGGAGACCTGGTCATCGGACTTCCTGTTGATGCTTTTGTAACTCCTTCGTGTGCCTGCCGTTGGCATATGAAGGGTTTCAAAATTACAGAGACCATTGTTTACGTACATAATTAGAGTATAAAACAGACGCACTGTAGCCGCTCCAGCAAATCCTCAGTGCCTGTCTAAATGTCTGGTAAATGTCCAGTTATGTCAATATATTTAGGGTAGATTCAAGTTTCAACACCAAAATGATTTAGGGAACCCTCTTAAGAAAAATAACACCAAAGTACAAGTAGAAAATTAGTTATAAAAGTAAACATTCACTTATAATGTGAGAAGCTCAACAAATTATACATTTTGAAAATCTGACAAATACTCCAAATACAACAAAATCTATATAAAACATTATACTATTTTTGTTGACTAACTACCTAATAAACACCAATTTTTCTGCCAGTATTCTACATCCTATTTTAACATACTATTTTCACTTGCCAGTGACTACTCCTATTTTAATGTGGTCTCTTTTACAGAGAAGAGAAAGAAAACCCGGTTTCCATAGGTACAGGGGATCTATTTNCATATATGTAAGAACCTACACACATATCTGTGTAGATACACGTATGTATTGACACCATCGTTATTTTCTTATGGCTTTGCTTATTGAAAAACGTTTCCCTGTGTTAATAACGCCCCCACACAGTGTGGTTACTTGGCAACTTCATGATGAATTGCTATTTGGGGTAACTGGACATTCTAATTTTGATTCATTACTAATTCAAGTGGCTACAACTTTAAGCAATCTCTCTTATTGATTACCAATTATTTCATTGAATTTCCCTCTGACCACTCCTTTCTTAAAAATTCATGAAGACACAAATTAGCTACAGCCGGGACACAGGCGGCGTGGAGGTGAAGCCTTAGCGTGTGTGCAGAGCCGGCTTCTGGCCTCTGTCGGGTCACTCGGTCTTGTCAGAGTGACCAGGGGATGAGCAAGCCAATGTGTGCGGCCCCGAGGACCCCACCGGTCAGCCACGCTGGGCGGTGAGGAAGGGCACGAACAGCAGGTGGCCCGAGACCCCGAGCGGCCCCAGGAAGGATGGGGGTGCAGCTGCCGGGAACGGGCAGGTGAGGTGCCCGGTGGCTCAGAGGTCCCTGGGGTCCATGCGTGTGACTCAGGTTCTAGGACCTGACACCCTGGCAGTTCACCACTGTCCCCCAGGGATTTGAGGGTCACTGTCACACCCTCGTGGCTTACGGGGCTTTGCAGACTGCCCTTGCCCAAAGGAAGGCCCTGGCCTGGCCCTCACCTGTGCTGCCTCAGCTCACCTGGTCCCATGTACGCCTGAGATCAGGTGTGCTGCCTCCGGAGGCTGCAGCACTGCGGTGTCCCTAGCTGACTGAAGCCCTGCTTTGAGGCCTGACATCTGACATGCATGTCCTGGCCTAGTGGTGTCCTCCCTCTGGGTGATGGGCTGCCAGTTTGCCTTTCATGAGAAAGCACCACTCACACCGAAATCTTGGTGCCTCATTGAGCCTGAGCTGGTCTCAGGGAACCTGGGGTCAGAAGGCTCATTTTTCCAGGTCCCATGGCGTTTATGGTCATTGCTAAACTTTCTGACTTTCCTGGTGCCCCAGCCGGATGAGCCTGTCCTAGCCGGGTGCAGGGGCAGAGGACAAAGGGGCAGCTGACATCTCAGTGAGGAGCACGAGGCCATCCCCCAGGAGGAGACCCGGGGGTGTGGCTGGAGGGACAGGCCCTGCGAGCACATGCACTCGGAACGCGGTGAAAGAAAGCGGCCAGACACCTCCCGACGATGTCTAAATGTTAGGAATGACCTCACGCATATCTGTGAAACCAGTCAGCCTGCCTGTGGGAGGGATCAGGTGCGGAAGCGAGTGTTAGGCAGCCGGGGACGTGTTAATGCTTCTGTCTCCTCGGCGGCCTCCCCACACGGCCTCCAGGTTACGTCGCAGTGGCCCCAGGTGTCCCGGGACACACAGCTCCTGCATTCTGCTTTCTCGCTTACCTCTGTGACCCTCGGCAGCTCCCTGAGCCTTCTCCAGTACAGCGTCCTCCTGTGGAAACGGTGACAAAGGCTGTCTCCTCCTCTGAGTGTTGTCACGAGACTAGGCGAGAACGTACGTGGCTCGCGTGAGCTGTGCTGGCAGGAAACGTGGTGAGTGGCCCTCGCTTGCCCTTGTGCTCCTGAGCCAGTGGCTGGGGCAGCCCCGGGTCCTGGCGAGCCAGGCTGCGGGCCCCGAGGCCGATCTGTCTGAGTCTTGCTGGTGTGCACGTCAGTGTGATACACCGTGAGTGACGGTGAACTTTACATATCAGCTTGGCTGGGCCATGGTACCCAGATATGTGGGCAAACACCAGTCTAGAGCTTTCCGTGAAGGCATTTTTCAAAAACCAGTCGACTCTGAGGAAAGTATTGTCCTCCACACGATGGGTGGGCCTCGTCCAATCAGTTGAAGGCCTTCAGAGGGAGGGGCCGAGGTCCCCCGAGAAGGCCTTCGGAGGGAGGGGCCGAGGTCCCCCGAGAAGGCTGCCGCAGCCTCTGCTCCCCGCTGTCTGACTGCAGGTCTGCCCTGCGGATTCCGGACGTGCAGCCCCACGATCAGTCCTTGGTGGCCGCCTGCCTCCCTCCCTCTGAGTGACTATTTTTCTGGAAAACCCTGACTGGTGCCTACATGGGTTAACCTTGACAATATTACAGTCCAGTTTTGCTACTATCTCACACACAGGCCATTCATCATGCATTTAATTATATTCATTACAAACTTATGATTTTGTAACGGTGCTCGGTACAGGTCACTGGAAGGTCAGCAGCACAGGCCACAGACGGCCACGCACATGCAAAGCGGTCAGTTGTAACTCGTTATTACGTAAAACACACAGCGCAGCACCTGACCCTTAAATTGCAGACCATTCACTACCTTCTAATAGAGGGACCAGTGGCTCACAACTTCACTGAAATCTGTTTGGTTTTTTTTCAGAATAAAAAAATTGCATTTATCTGCCATTATATATATGAGTATATACTATGCATTTAATATGTCCATATTATATATATTACATATATAATATTTGCTTAGATGTCTGTTCAGGTATTGCCCCAGCTTTAAATCAGGTTGTTTGCTTTTCTTTTTTCTTCTTTAATAAAAGCTTATTGGGGTGACAATGGTTACTAAAGTTATACAGGTTCTTGAGATTATTATGCTAAGCGAAATAAGTCACACAGAAAAAGTCAAGAACCATATGATCTCACTGATATGTGGGATATAAAACTGAAAGCAACAAAGGACCAAAACAAACAAAGAAACAAAAACTCATAGACACAGACAACAGTTTAGTGGTTACTAGGGGGTAAGGGGGGAGGGTGGTGGTAGATAAGTTTAAATGGGGTAAAATACATGGTGATGGAAGAACTGATTCTGGGTGGTGAACACACAATGTGATATATAGATGATGTATTACAGAATTGTACACCTGAAATTTCATTGAAATCTTGATTATTTATCCAAATCATAGTTACTACCATAATTTTTTTCATTTGCTGCTATGGTAACAAGCTTCTTGACACACAATTCATTTTCAGTTTACATTCTCCACATGCTGCAGCAACTTAGGAAACTAGAAAAAAATTGAGTGTCTTCTAGACTCTCACATCTCTTGGGTGCTGAAAGGAATCGGGCATCCTTTCCCATCTCCTGAGCTGCTGGGGGGCTGTCCCCCGAATCACCTGACAGGGTGATGCCTTGGAAATTAACTCCAAAGCTGCCCCGTTCCCTCTGTGGCCTGGCGACCCGTATCGGTGGCTGCAGTGGTCTGTGTAAGAGGGAACTAGAAATTAAGGACGCTGGGTGTCATAGGCACACGTCTGCGTCTGGAGGCCACATTCCCACAGAACAGTGACTGTGTGTTAGGGCTTCACACTCACTGAACTGATAATGTCTCGGCATAATTTCGGATGATGGGAATGGAGATGGGCAGAGCACACTTCCCTGATGCCCCATCACTGGCCATGGGCCAGCTGGCTTCCTGAATCAACCCCGAGCCCTGGTCCTGAGGCCACACCTGACCGCAGGTGAGGGCCGCTGCTCCTTGAGACCTTAGCTGGCTGTTGACACTTGCCTTCCGTTTCATCAGGCGACGCTCCGGTGCCTTACAGGAAAGCCTCATCAGTGATTCCAAAGAGCCACTCCATCCTGATGACATGTTTTCCATCATAGTCACCGCTGCGTTCTCCGAAGAAAGGCAAGCGAGGTGCACGTGAAGCTGCTGCAGATGCTGGGTGCACGCTCGGGGACCTGCTGTCCTCTGGAGGCGTCACGCTGGGCTCGGAAGCCGTGTTCCTGTCTGTGTGCCTGGAGCCGGCTTGGTGCAGAGGTCAAGCTCTTGAATGAATGCAGGAAAGACTGAGTGAATTGTTTCAGGTGTACAGACTGCCTGTGCGTACCTGGCAATCATAGGCAAATTTTGTTTTGCTCAGACTTCCTGGAATTTAAAAATTACACATGTACACATACAAATGTGTTTTTGCACTCGAGCAAGTAGCAAGCGGGGGAGCGCTAACTCGGCTCTTCTGACCGGATGACGAAAACCCCGCTATCCCCAGCATGTGGACGAAAGGCACAGTCAGCATCCTGTGTTGTCCCTTTAGTACATAAATTCCGAGAACAGACGTAGATTCAATTCTGTTGTAGACATTATCCATCACAGCATTTGAAACGTCCATGAAAAAAAGCAACAAGGAATGCCCCTGCCACATCATTCTTTAGAAAAGCTGTTGTTGCTGATCATGGAGTCTTGAAACAATTTCCATGTAAGTGTTTCCATTCTAGAATTACGGGGCCTGGGAGACGAAGCATCCCTTTCCACTAAGTTGAATTTGATTGTGATGTGATTTGTGACCAGCAAGGAAGAAAACAAGATGAGGAAAATTAACATTATGTATGTGGAGAGAAAGTCCGAGGGGAGGTATTGCCGGTGACCTCGGCGTGATCGAGAGGTCAAGTAAAAGGGGCTGTTTGGACGGGCAGCTGGTTCAAGTTAAATGAACTCGGACTGAGAATGGGAAGTTTAAATACTGTGTGAAAGAATATAAGTTATAGGTCTGCGTTATTCCACAGAGCACGAGAGGACCTGGACTAAACCCTGTGTATCCGGCAGCCCTCTCAGCTACAAACGGGGGACAGTAGCATATCTCACAGACCCCTGGGTTTACGGAAAATGTATTCAGTTGTTGCCAACGTCAGCGACTGTGTCAGATTCTGAACCGTATTGCACAGCTCTTTTCAGGACAAGAGGCACAGGGGTTGTTGCTTACACACGTAGGTGTCGTGGGGTGACTTCAGGGTCAGGGTCCCACGTGAAACCGGGGCGTTCCTTCCTGACCGAACCTCTCATACTCCTAGTGTGCAGGCCCTTCCCTGCAGGCCCCTGCTGTCCTGTCTGGTGAGACGTCGGTGGCAATGCAGGGGACGGGGGCAGCCTGTTACATGCCTTTTGGGGTGTCTGTCTGAGAGTCGCCCATCAGTAAGGTTGTTCGACCCCTCGGCAAATGTTGAGATCGAATGATGAAATTCCTTCCTGGGCTCAGCTTGGTCTGTTTTCTCTGTGTCCTGAACGTAAGCTAGAAAGAAGCCTGCATCCAGCATCCAGCACACAGCACAGAAAACTGTGGCGTTAAAAATGCCCTCATCGACAGTGTCCTGACCAGCCCCATGGGGGTTATTGCCGAGTGACATAAATGGCCCGTCACTGTCCTCAGCGGTGGCGTGGGCATTTTGCTTTTTCCTCTGAGAAAATGGCCCCATGTACATAAAAAAGGGAAGTTGGTTTACAATGGATTTCAGGAGAAATTCAAGCACCCAGAAAAAGCACACCGTGGCCTTGGGGGTCACCTGGACAAGATGTAGCAGCGGGGCAGGAATCGGGGTGCCGGGGTGCCCCCACAGTGGTTTGGGACACTCCCCAGGCAGAGATGCTCAACCTGCCCTTGGTGGGGACTTGAGTTATTTTAGAATTAATATGATAAATAGTTGCTTAGATTTTTAAAAGATAATATTCAAAATATTTTATAATTTTAATGGAAATTGTATCACATGAATTATATTGTATGGGGACATGAATCTATACAAGGCTACAGTGTTATACCTTTAAATAGTCAAATCTTTACAGTGTCCTGTGTTACCCATAGTATATTTATCCTTAGCACTTAAAACATTTACTCTGCAAAGAAAGTTTGGAAGAAAATAGAAGATGGGAGAAAAAAGTGTTCATTCAGGATTCCAAACTGTGTTTGGGAAGAAAGCGGCCCCGGGACGCTCAGGCGTCGCTCAATTCACAGCCTTGGGAGAGTTGTCGAAGCTCCTGACCGCCGGGAACTTCACAGGAAGAGAGACGCCCGACGGTGTGTTGAATCGCTGACTTCCCAGGACTGTCTTAGAAATTAGAAATCGTGCACAAACGCATCGAGCCAGTGCGCAGCATGGAGTGCTCGGAGGGGTCCGGTAAGCCGTCTGTTTTGCACATTCTTCAGAACACCAGGGGCCAGAAGTGAGAAGGATCACCAGGTGAGAGAATGAACAAATCTACACAACACGCGTGGCATCTGCGGAACCACCGGGCACAGGTGACCTGCAGACTGACTCGGTGGGGACAGTGACCAGCAAGGTGGAGAAGAGAAGCCCCCGCGGTGAAGGCCTGTGAGCGGACGCTCAGCCCTGCAGTCTTCCTCCCCGTCCTCCTGAGCCCCAGCACCCAGGACCTGGGGCGCCGGCACCCAGCACAGACGGCGGGCTCTCTGGGCCCCGCTCCCGCACGAGCTTCTCTGCCAGCTCTCCAGACCTGCAACTCCACAAAGATCAGCAAACGGCACGTAAGCGAAGCCCCTGAATGTGTGTCAGAGGCATTTCAAACACCAAGTAAGCTGCACTAATCAGAACTCACACATCAAATCCACAACCAAGAAAACTTTCAGGATACAACACTTCTCTGTAGAATGTAAAAATATCAACTTAACCTTAGGCATCTTAAGAAACAAAACAGAATATGGGTCTGGCTATTCCTTCAATTGTAGTTTCATCACCATAATCCATCTTAAATGAAAATCTAAAAATAGAGGTGTTTTTTTGTTTTCCTCTCTGAGAACTTTATTTATTAACAATTAACCAAAGCCAAAGCGAAACGGTTAGATCATTATCCTCATTATCCTTATGATTGTGTGTGTGCAAAATCCAATGCCAGCCTGGGGAGAAATTTATAAATACGCATATGATGTTGGTTAGAAAGGTCTTTCAATAGTGCCTTACTTGGGAAAGAAACATGAGTGACTCACTTCTAGTTGTCTAAACTTATCTGTAAGTCATTAGAATAAAATAGCATTTGTCTTAGCGCTCAGGGCTTAAACTCTTACATAAAAGCGGGCTACTGGCTCCTGGGATAAAGGCTTTAGATGTTGACATTATGCTACCTCCGTGCTGGCCTGCAGGTACCTGAGGCTGAGGCTGAGGCTGGAGGCAGAAGCAACCTCCTGGCTCTGGAAAGTGTGGACACAATTGAGTATATGGCTCTGAGCTCCCCTTTCCTCATCATAAAGGGGGGCCACAGGCAGGAACGCCCAGCAGCTGCCTTTGCAGCGCCTTGCCGGGTGTCGGCTGGGCCCAATAAGTTTGTCCATGATGAAGGCGTGGGATGGGCGTAATCCTGATGAAGGAGCTGGCGGCACCATTGAAGGGAGCTTGGTCCCTTTGCCTAGAGTCGCCCCTCCCCCCGCCGACATGCCCCGTGAATCCAGCTGAGCGCCCCTGGGTGCTGCGGGCTGGGGCCTGTGGTGGGTGAGGAGACAGCTACCACAGCACGAAATGGCTACCGTGAAAGCAAGCAGCTTTCCTAAAAAAGAAACAATAATGAAGTCGTAGCATAATAGAAAACGTAAGCGAATATTGATGTCGGGTTTCTCAAGCTATGGTGTGTGGGGCCCTGAGGTTACCTGAGATACTTACAGGGGACCCTGTAGAGCAAAGCTTTTGTTGTAATAACACTGAGACCCGTGTTATGGGTCCCCCCCAAATTCATGTCTTGAAGTGCTAATCTCTGACACTTCAGAACACGGCCTAATTAGAGTCATTGTAGTGTAATGAGTTAGGGTGGGTCCTAGGCCAACGAGACCAGTGTCCTTCTAAAAGAGGGACGTTTGGACACAGATGCGCGCTCAGGGAGAATGCCATGTAGAGATCAAAAGCAGAACTTGGGGTGATACAGGCCAAGGGGTGCCAGCTGCAGCAAAGCACCGGAAGCTTCCGAAGGCGTGGCCTGGCCCTCGCCTGGGTCTGGGACGCTGGCCCCGCTGGGTGATGAAGGTCTGCGTCTACGCCCGGTGAGGTGCCCCATCGGAGTGGCCCTAGAAGCACCATGTCCTTCCCCTTGTCACTTGGTTTTTTTCCTACTCGTACAGATGTGTTTGGACTTGGCACTATGGGTAAGCGTCACAAGAAAGCTTTTACGAAAAGGCTTCAGAACCAACAAAGTGCTGCTGAAATATTCTAAGCCCTCCCTACCTATCTGTTCTGAGTGCCCCGCATTCTCCTGGCGCAGCTCCCCACACATCCGCCTGGTGGTGCCGAGCCGGCCGGCGGTGGGGAGACTGCCAGCGCCTCGGCACAGGTCGAGATGACAGCCGCAGAGTGACTCCCTCAGGCACCTGGCCCGACCTGAGAATGTCTCTGCTAAAGCAGTTCATTCATTTTACCAAATCCCCACTTGAGGACGCGTCTGTTACTATTGTCTTTGCCGAAGCGGGAAGCGTGCCGAGCGGCCTGTCCCATCCCAAGTGTGAAGTCTGTCTTGAAGAGAAGCATGTGTACAGTTGTCATTGTCAGGAGACCCGGCGGCACGTTGACCACGGGGACACGTGGTCAATTAGGATGACAGACAGACACGCCCTGATCATTCAGGCCTGGGAATTAGGCAGACACTTTTCTCAAAAGGGAACAGATTCGCCTGTCCTTTCAAAAACCACAAATGACCGGGTTTGAGCTACGATGCAGTCTGAGCATCTCCCGTCTGCCACGGTGAGCCTGCCAGCCACCCAGTCCAAAAGGCGTTTTCTGGTGTCCACGGTGATGTTAACAAAAACAACTCTGTACATCGTCTAATGAACTCAGTGAATTGATATTTCCCAATGACCATGCCTGGTGACATAACACAAGGTGGGGTGAAGGTCCGACAGTGTGCATTACATCAAAGGAGGCAAGTGAAAAAGATGGCAGCGCTGTCACGTGTGCTGTCAGAGTCCCCACTGCAGCTCACCTTTAAGGGACCGCCACCTTGGGTGGTGTCAAAGAGGATAGCCAGGTATCTGGAGAGGCTACGGGAGTCACCTCCCTTTCTAACCACATTGCTGAATGGCTCTGGCCACTCTTATGTCAATGAAAATGTCACGAAAACACTGGTTTCACACGGGAGCAGAGGGGAGGACCTCGCTGCCTTCTGTGAAACCAGACTTTCCAAAAAGCAAAGTAACCCCCACTCCTGTCGCCAAAGATTGACTTGAAAATTAAATTTATTTCTCATTAAGTGTTATTTGTGTTGACACATAACCAGTTTTTAATGAAATTATAAAAACACTTTAAAATCTCTTCAGCTTTCATTTCTAATAGGGTAAATATTAAATGATAAAATCCACTTTATCAATTCATTTTATTTTCCTGCTATGGAGTAATTCATTCCTATTTTTATTCTTTTCTCGACTTTCAAAATGCATACCTTAAACAGACCAAACAGTAAAATGAAATCTGGGCGTTGCCCTGGGGTTAATATCGTCAACCTCAGGATGAATTTTATTTTGTATTTAAATTAAATGTACAGAGTTAATATTAAATGGCATATTTTGAACCAAATTTCCGAACAAGGGGAGTTCATTTGGGCCACCACGGCCGTGATACACGACGTTGCAACTTGACAGCCGCCTGTGAGCAGGATGGCCCGTCAGGCGGGTCGTGGCGGGGGCAGGGACAGAGGCCACTCGGCACACTCACACCCAGGATGGGCACCGCAAGCCCACTGTGGTTTCCCCCAAACTGAGACAAATATCTGTTCACTGTAAGATCGATTGTATTTTTCTTTAATTGAAATATTTTGTTTCATATCTAGTTGCTCTTACCCTGAGGAAATTATTCAAATTTTGTGTTTCATTTCAATGTTTAGTGAAGTAAACTAAACAAAAACGGACCACTGGAAAAAAGCAAACACACAGTTGTAAGATCAATAGGTTCTTCTCCCTCCTGCGCCCCTCCCCAAGGACCCAAGGTCAAACCCTGAAACCCCAAAAGCAAGCAATCAAATAGGGCCCTTTTTGTCTTTTGCTTATGTCTCCCGTCTCTCCCCCTCTCTCTGCCCTCTCCTTTGTAAAAGGGGGCACTTATCTTCAACGAGACTTTCCAGGGCACTGGACTCACTTCTTAGAAACCCAGCTATGAAAAACTTTCTTTTCCTTACAGTTGTCAGACGTGGAAAGGCAAGTTTTATGAGAATTTCAGATGCTTGGTACACCATTCAAAATCTTGAGCCTGTGTTCATGGCAATTATAGGAAATATTTTCCCACATGTTGGAAATTATCATCAAAGATCTCAGTCAAATTTTATTTTTATCTTTATTATCAAGACAGAAAAAAAAACACCTCAAGAAATCCACAACCCTCTGTCAATCATAAAGCATTGAGGTAAAATATGTCTTTTGGGCCCTGACCCATGTACTGTTCAATCATATTGGAAAAGTGAAATCTGTCTTGTGGGCTGCGTTTTACTCTCAGTAATTTCCTGTAATGAAATTAACACAGCTCTCTCAACCATCTTGGCAAAAATAAAAAAAACACGTTTTCTCGGGTAAGTGTCTGATTTAGAATTGCAATGGGAAAGTCACCATCGTTGTAAACTTTCTTGGTTGGTAAGATTCTTAGTTATCTCTCTTCTGGTCCATAGGACAGAAATGTCCATTCTTGGCAGTATTTGCGCTTGCCGTTGTGGTCAAGTACGGTAAATTAAACAGGACAGTCATCTCTGCAGGCAGGCGTTCAGCGTTCTGAGGGTATTTTCTGTGCCTTGTTTTGCTTTGTTCTCTGATAGTTGACTGGTTTTTACTGGACATGTTGTGATTGGTAAGAGTCTAACAAAGTTGTATACAAAAACCTGACACTTATCACACATTCAGACGCGTTCTCTTTGGTCCCTGCAGAGCACAGAAATTCCTGTGTTGTCAGTGTTGATCCACAGCTGCTTCTTCTAAAGAGTGTTTGCTGCTGTTTACACAGCCAGGGAATCACCCACCCACAGACCTGTCTAGAGTATTGACAACCAAGCATTTCCTGACCAGTGCCAAAGCAGTCCAATACGTTATAGCTCCTTTAATGAACCCACTTCTCCTAAATGGACGCCAGATGTTTTTGTAGGTGACCTGAGAGAATGCCACAATTCCCCGAGTCCCATAAATAGTAGGAGAGACGTCAGGAAGAATCAGCAAAAGTAGATCCTTTTAAAGCCCATCAGTGTTCCCGCTTTTTTAACTCTTTGTCAACTAAAAAGGCCTTTTTATTAAAATATCAAAATAAAAGGAAAGCTAGTAATGGATGGCCATTTCTGCTGAACGATTTTATGTAGTAGAATAAATGTAGCTTGAAACTTGGCATTAAGAACATAGAGACCCCTGTGTGAGCACTGCTGCGAGGCAGACATGGCGCAGGGGCAGGCACGTGGGTCCGTGGGCGCAGCCCACGCAGGTAAGCTCCCGCCTGCTTCAGCCTCTGCTGCCTGGCCTGCCTGACTAGGTCAGCTTCTCTCCACGACCCAGACTGATACAAGCCTCTGGCCCCAGGAACAACTAATCCTCTCTCTCTCTCCACACCTGTTGTTTTTTTTTCCTAGAAATTTTATGTGAATGATATCATACAATACAGAGTCTTCTGTGTCTGCCTTATGTTTTTGCATAATGCTCTGCAATCCATCCAGGCTGCTGAATGTACTGGCAGTGTTTTTCTTAACTAGTAAGTGATATCCCCTGGTACGGCTATCCCACCACGACTGGTTTATTCCTTTACCTCTTAGCTGACATTCGGGTTGTTTCCAGTTTTTAGCTGTTAAGGACAATGGGGCTATGGACGGTTGGGTATGCATATTTGTGTGAACATGGATTTCATGTATCTTGGGGTGTATTCATAGGACCTAGTTGCTGGATCATGTTTGGTAAGTAGATGCTTATCTTTTCAGGAAATTGTCAAACACTTTTCCAAAATGGCTGTACCATTTTCCATTTCCACCATCAATGTATGTAAGTCCTTGTCTCTTTGCCAACACTTGGTAATGCTAAACTTTCGGGTTGTATGCAGTCATTCCAGTGGGTGCTTGGTGGCATCTCATACAGTTGGTCTCTGTTTCCAAAGGATATTTTTCCTGGGTACAGAATTCTTGGCTGACAGGATTTTTCTTTCCGCACTTAAGCTATCATATCACAACCTTCTGCCTTGCACAGGAATTGTCAAAAAGTCTGCTGACAACCTTACCCTTGTGCCTCAATATGTGATGGTCTACTCATAAGATTTTCTCTTTATCCCTGGATTTCAGCAATTTGATTGTGATACGCCTTGGTAGGCACAGTCTGTGTGTCTGCGCATGTGTATATGTGTTGTTCTGCTTAGGACTCACTAAGCTTCCTGCATCTGTTGATTTAGAGTTTTCATCAAATTTAGAAATGTTTTTGACCACTATTTCTCAAATATTCTTGTCTCACTCCTTCTGAGATTCCAGTTATAAGTTTGTTATACCTCTTGAAATTATTCTACAGGTTGCTGAGACTATGTTTTTATTCATTTCCCCTCCCCCAAGTTACTTCTCTCTGTGTGCATCATTTGGAATATATGTATTGCTTTTCTTTAAATTCATCTGTTCTAGAAAACATTTGGTCAAACTCAGTTTTCTGTCTTTAGGGGACATGATTGAACGCTAAAACCTCATCACTAAAATGGTGCTTAACTAGGAAAGGTGTAGACGAAAGCAGGGCTGGCTGCCT
Source organism: Hipposideros armiger (assembly GCF_001890085.2). Lineage (NCBI taxonomy): Eukaryota > Metazoa > Chordata > Mammalia > Chiroptera > Hipposideridae > Hipposideros > Hipposideros armiger. The sequence continues at coordinate 1,148,140 of NW_017731649.1, read as the reverse complement.
GTTTTTGCTATTGTTGTTTAAATAAACTTTTATTGGAAAACAGCCATACTCATTCACGTATGTGTTGTCTACGGCTTCTTGTGAGCTGCAATTACAAAGCTGAGCAGCCACAATAGAAACCACATAGCCTGCAAACACTACCACGTGTGCCGAATGATCCTTTACATAAAATGTAAGAACTATGATCTTGGGAATTCTGAAGGGGACATCGGCACCAGACAGGTACGTGAACACTTCGGGCTTTGTCTACTTTCTGTCGTGCTAACACCATTCTCTCCCATTTAAATGTAAACCTGATCTTTCCAACAAGCCTGAGGACATGCAGTGCAGCACACAGTGGAGGATACGCACTTGCATGGGACGTGTTTCCGTCACCAAATCTCAGTTTTCAACAGTTATCAACCCGCCTGGGTTGACTCTGGTTTCCTCCTCCTCTGTTAAGGAGACCTGGTGACGTCTCCTAGTGAATCGCAGCTTGAAGTGTCAGGAAGCCTCAGAACACATGCACAGCACTCCAAGTGCTTAGAGCTCAAGTGGCACTTTCGCTTCTCGGCGGAGGCTGTCACCTTTGCAAGTTTACAGCTGCCAGCAGAGAGGGCTCCCTTAGTGCTGTCAGCTGCACACAGGGCCGCCAGAGGCGCAGGCCTCTCAGAGGGAGAGTGGGGCCTGGGTGCCAGGGCTGGCTTGTGCCTCGCTTGAGCCGTTCTAGAATGACAAGCGTTTAAACACCCTGTGAAACGTATCAGCAGCAGGTCATGACTTCGGGACGGCCATTTAGCCTCTTAAAGTTCCCTGGCAAAACCTTTGTATGACAGGGCGTCTGTTTTCCGCTATCACCTCACATTGGGATGTGGGTGGGAGACAGAGGGTGACCATGTCAGCACAGGCAAACCTTATTTTTCACCTGGAGGAAACTGCCCCTTCACACACACAGATGAAGAATTGAAGTGGACATGCCACCCCTTTAGCGTACTCTCCGGAATCCAGTCTGTCTCCTGACACTGTTCTAACACACACACAGCGCCAGAACATCATTAAGTCTTACTAATGACGATAACAACAGCTAGCCATTTTTTTCTACCTCTTTGAAGTAATTTACACGTGTCATATGAGTTCATCTTCACTGCTGTCCTTTGCAGGGAGGACGGTCATTACTCCTGTGTATAGTCACGGAAGCCGAGGCCAGCAGAGGTGGATGGACCCGGCTCAGGACCACACGTGTCGTATGCCATTCTGTTGAACGAACGTGCAGCCGTTTTATTGTGTGTGCACAAATAGAGTGGTGGGAGAACATACAGAAAAGGGGAATTCTACACAATTCCATCAATTATATCAATTACATGACCTTATTTATAGTGCTGTTTCTTAAATACTTTGTTTTATGTTATGTAACTTAATTAAAAGACATAAACCTTAAGGGGCAAAGTGTCACAGTCACATTATCCGTCCTTGGGTTACATCCACTGGTGCTCGTTCACTCAGGCCTTGTGCTCAGGGAGTGGAGGTTCGAGCAGGTTAGGGGAGCCCATCAGATCTCCTCCATGGAGACAGTCAGCGTCTGTCCTCACCTGCCCACAGAGGAGCTATGCTGTGAATGGACTGCTGGCATGGAGTCTTAATCCAGAATGTTCCAAGCCAGCGATGGTGGTCAGTGTTCATATCCCATGAAAGAGCCCCCACTGGCCTAGTGTGTTGGCAGCCATCAGCCTGGACCCCGATTTTCTGAGGCGGGGCAAGTCTTTGGGGCTGTGTCTGCCATGGCGCGGGGACCACGCCTCTCCACCCCCCAAAAGGCCACTGGGGTCCTCCAAACTTCTGAGAAAATGGTGAAATGTTTATCAGACACGTAAGGAGGCAATTTCGTGCATGGCAGCTCAATAAAGCATATTTAATGCATTCATTTCTTCAAATTTAAACCAGACACCTGGCTCGAGTGAAATTTCCAGTTGGGTTTCTGTCCCTCCAAGCCTCTGACATTTGTGACTGTTCACATGTTAACCCAAACCACTCACACACTCACCTCAGTAAAAGCACATTTGGGCATTTTATGTGCTGGGATTGGACATCAAAGAATTATGTTTTACTGTTGAGCTTTTACTAGCCAAGCCTGAATTCAGAACAGACATCACTCCCCAGCACATGGGTCTGGCCAGCAGCTATAGCTCAGTCAGGAAACAGGTGAGCCGTGACCCGCCAGCTTCTACACCGAAAACCGCCCCCCCCACCCCAGCCGGGAACGTTCAGGAACAAGCCCTGCACATCTTGTCCATGACCTCGTGTTCATCGCTCGGTCACCCTCCTTTTCATTTGCCCTCAGAGGAGGTTCTTCCCTAATCACAGCAGCGGCAGGGCACCCCTGAGGCGTCCACAGGGCCTGAGATTTACAGCCTGTGAACTGCAGCGCACAGCTGTGGCTTCGGTCACACAGAAATGGGTTGAATTCAATGGCAAACTAGAACAAAAGGCCTCTTGAGCCGCCTTGTCCCACGCGGCCACCCTGCCCGCTCTGAGGTGACCACCAGCTTTGTCCCACAGTGTGGCTGCTCAGGTCACCTGGGAGGCAGCAGGGAGAGGCAAGGTGGCTGAAACCCAGACATACGCCTTTGGTTTTGCCCTCGCTTGTCTAGTCTAAACCTCTCAAGACACCTCTGGAAATTCACAAACCTGCTGAGATGCTGAAGGCCTGCCCCGTTGTCCCCTGGTCCCCTGGGTAACCTCACAGACACTGCCACCCCAAAGGTTCATCACGTGGCCTCTTCTCCCCCTAGAAACAACATGTGAGACATGCTGTTCTGATTCGTCTCCTAACTGTACAGAGGTCAAGTCCAAGACAAACAACTGCATTTTCCCTCTGGGACAAAACTGAGGAATCTGCAAACCAAAGCTAAGACTTGGAAGCTGTTTTTTCCTGAAAATTCTGACACGACGTTCACTTTTAAATACTCTGCATGACTGAATGAGAAGGAGCACACGCTGTCCAGACGTCTGTGATGAGTCCTCCTCCAGCTCCCAGCCTCTGCTCAGCGACACTGTGGGAACGTCAAGTGCTCCGGGCTCCCCAAAGCTAACAGCTTCCGAGAACCACTTGGGACAATCACTATTCCTTCATTAAAAAAAACTGCTGTTTACAGTTAAGTGCAAAGCTGGATGTCGACTCAGCAGGAGGAACTCCAACCTGTGCGTACAGGTGAGGAGGGTGACGTGGAGAAGAGGACGTGGGAGATGCCATTAGCTTGTTTTTGTCAATGATGGAAAGTTTTGATGAGGAAATGTTAGGAAGCAATTATTCTACCCACAAAGGTTAGAAGGAGAGGAAAGTGACTTCGACCAAAAGTAAAAGCTTTCGGTTTTACATAAGGGAAAACTTGACTGGGAGAAAAGACCAAAAGCTGGCCCTTGAGGGAGTGTTAGCATCATGCTGGCAGTGGCCTCATGTCAGAGCCTGCTGTGTGGGGCCCTGGGGCACCCCGAGAGCACACAGGAGGGGTCATAGGCTGGGGGCTCAGGCAGCCTCAGACACTCAGGGTTAATAAATATAATTTATGTGAAGCGATGCCAACATGTCGGTCAATGGGCACCTTGGTAAAGTGCACAGTGAGGTCACATCACTTCTGGGAGGGGAGGGTCTGGGGCCCTTGTACCTGCCTGCACCTGGCAGGTGGGCGGTGAGGTGACGGAAGCCTGCGCCTTGAAGACTTCCCAAGAAATGAAAGGTAAGTATTGTGTATGCATGTTGTTTAGTGACTCACCTGCCTGATAAGACTGTTCAGAAAATGAGCACCACCTTTGTCACACTTGACGGTGTGGGCTCAAAGTAACAGAGAATTCCCGCATGTTTATGGGGTGGTGGGGGGGGACTCGCGCCTATGTGGGAGCAGAAACCCCCACATTGCTAAAGGTTTACCTCATAGCAGGCTTGTCTTAAGTTCTGCGTCAAAATGGGTACGTCCTAAGTTCAAAGTGAAATTTCATTCTTATAATCTCATTCATTTGAGACATCAACTCAAAACCCAGAACTTCCTTCGGGCATATAATTTATCTGCCTTTATTTTAGTGTTTATCGCAATCTCTGGACTTCGAAGAGGCAACTTGCATGACGTCTGAAATGAACGAATGCTTAAAAGTTCATAGCTTAATGTTCCCAAAGGTTGTCCAACTGCAAAGTGCCAGGGACCTTTGGCAGACACGGACTCCCCCAGCCATTTGGAGTTCCTATCAGGGACTGTCACAATTACCCAAGGTGGATTGCCAAGGTCAGCAGCGGTGTGGCTGGTGGGCTCCTGTGACCAGCAGGCTGACCCTGTCATTAAAGCCCTCATCTTCCCAGCTCCACGGCTCCAGAGTTTCTAGCCTGCCATCCTGTTAACCAACAGGCAGGATGTCACCAAGAACACATCCTGAGCCGGCAGCTATTCAGTCAGGTGTTGGGTTAACGGGTAATGGCCGTAGGCTCTGCTCGCTTGTACCTTTAAAAAGGTATTTCTAGATCAGAACGAAAGGAAACCTGTTGCATGAATTCCTTTAAGTAACATCAAACCTAAAATTTTATTTTGAATTAAAAAACCAGCAGTTGAGGCATTCAAATAAAGAGGTAAGTTTGGCGACATCAAAGGTGGCTGCTTTTGGGCCGGCCGAGTGGCTGCGTTGGTTAAGAGCTCGCTCAAGAGTGTGAGCTCTGAGCAACAGCAGTTCGATGCCCGGCCCGAGCTGAGCAGCCGCTGAGCTGCCAACAGGTGGCAGGATGGCTCAGCTAAAAAAACAAAACAAAAAGCCACGCGGCTGCTTTGGAACAGGTCTGAAGGGGACACCTGCCGACACCTGCAGCGCCGGCCAGGGGTGGGACTCCCGCCAGGGGCTCCGACCCGGCCCCAGGCCGAGGGCCTTTCATCCCCGAGCCTTCTGCCGGGGCTCACGCGCTGAGCTGCCGCTCCATTCAAAGAAAGCACGTGAGCGTGTTTGTTACATGTGAAACCGTATTTAAAGATCTAGAGAAAGTGTGGTTTCCCCAGGTTTGCACAGGCCTCACCCAGCTGAGAGGCGCCGCCCTGCGGAGCGACGGTCCGGGGACCACGGAGCCTGCGACCCGTCCCAGCGACGCCTGTGCTCCGTGCAGCCCCCGCCGGAGCCAGCGAGCCAGGGCGACCCTGGAAACGGCGCGTTGCAGGGGCTCCCGGGGAAAGGGGACCGCCTGCGACTCGTCCCTTCGCGTGGCCGCGTTTGCGAGGCCTGGACAGCAGGGGGCGCCATTGCTTCTTGGAAAAAAAAACACAAACCATTAAAACCAGTTCTGGAGATTTCAAATAAAGGCTTAATTAATGTCCAGACTTCTATGTCGCTTTACACGAAAGCGCGCAGTCGCTGGTTTTCAGAACCTGTGTTGAAGGCGACACCCGCTGACTAAGTCCCCGCGTGAGCAGGAAGCCCCGCGGCTGTGCACCCCTCGGGGTCCGGGGTCGGATGCGCCAGGCCCCGCGCCCCGGGACGGAGCAAACGCGCGACAGGGACACTAGGGAGGCCCCTCGGAACACGGCTGTTTGCCAGCGGGCGTCTGCACATCTGGGCGCCGCGGCGGCTCGTCGGGACCGCGTCCCCCCCGCGCCCCGAGCGGCGGCCGCGCCTGGAGCGCAGCCAGCAGCCGAGGCAGGTGCTCCGCGCGGGGCGCACGGACAGGCGCGCCCCCTTTCATGTTTGCGTCAACACTTTCCAGTCCTTTGATTTCTTTTACACACACGGCGGCCCGCGGTGCAGTGTCGGGGCGCAGGCCGCGCGCCCCCCCGCCGGCTCCCGCCCCACGGGGTCCTGGGGCGCGCCGCTCGCCCCCGCGGCCTCAGCGAGGCCCCCCAAACATCTCCGAGGCCCCCGCATTTGCGCTCAGACCCCTGGGCCTCAGGGGGTGTCGGCTGAATCCCGGGGTGCAGCCGAGAGCTGGCGTGGGTGTCCGCGCCGGTCAGTGAGGGGAAGGCGCCGCCGCGTGGGAGCCACGGTGTCCGGCCGTCGGTCCGCGCACCCGGCAGCCTCCGCTCGCCTGCGCCCAGCCGTCGCTGTCACTGGACAAAATCTTCTGGGATTTAATAGGAGCATGAAATGTGCCTTTTATATAAAATACGTGAGTTCCGATATGTTCCTTAAACAAAACAAGCGCATGGGTGACCAGAGGACCCTCGGTTTGGCGATTTCTAGCTTCCTGTCTGGAGCCCTTCTTGCTTGTAAACTTTTTTAATTTTTTTTTTAGTAGTTTCAGGTGTACAAAACAGTGTCACAGATGGACGTTTACACCCCTCATGAAGGGATGACCCAGTCTACTGCCCCTCTGACATGGGATACAGCTGTTACAGTTCCATTGACTCTATTTCCTAGGCTGTACTCCATATCCCCATATGTATATATATGCTGAATAATATTGCTTGTAAACATGTTTCAAATGCAGGACCTACTTTTCAAATCGAGGCATGCCTGAAACCCTGAAATAAAGTTGATAGAAATACTTTCCACTGCCATAAAGTTAATTTTATGTTTAGCTTTATCACATTTATTTATTAGATTGAGGAAATGGTCGCACTATACTGATAGTCATATAAAAGTTAAAATCCTGGAAAAGAGACTGCAATGCTGTTTCACGTGGCCTTGGGCTCCAAGGTATCACTACATTTTGTTTTGGTGACCCTGCAACAGGAAAACTCAGACCCACACGGAATCAGAAACATAGTTGCAGAGAGTGATTCAAACTCTGCCTTACAGCCCTGGGTACTTCCCAAGATGGGTAGGAGGAAGTGTTCACTGGAGGCAGGTCAAGGTGCAAACCAGCTGTCTCCTTTCCTCCCACAAAAACACAAAGCTGCCAAGAAGACCCCAAAACTCACGGTCATAGATTAGAGATAGATGATAGATACATAGATAGATAAATACATCAATCATCGATATATAGTTAGAGAGAGAGAGAGAGAGAGAGAGAGAGAGAGAGAGAGAGAGAACAAACAGATCATTATCAGATGGGCCCAGTTTTTTTAAGAAGGAAAAGAAACCAAGGTTGGGGAGCGGGCATGCCTGGATACGGAACAATGACATTCTGTGAGCCTTACTACTTCTCAGTTGGAAGCAACTGCAGATCACTGATTGCATTGGGAGTTTCAAGGTCATATCATTTGAAGAAGTTTGGCTCATGATTGTCATGAAGAAGTGTCAAAATCTCTATGCTTTTATGCACTTGGTCCATGATATGGATTTGAAAGTCAAAACCAATATGCTGACCATTTCCATTTGTGTAAACACGCAGCTGCGTGAAGAAATAATCACATGAACCTCTTTAGTCAAACGGAATGAGACTCACCAAGAGTCCATTATTCCTGAGGAAACCCAAGTGGTCAACTATGGTCCATGTTGATGTGAGCCAGTCACGGGATGGTGCCCAGAATAAAATGGCCGCACCTGGAGCTGGTGTTAGCCATACGCTGGGAAGCATGTAAGCAGCTGGAAAGCACTAGTAAGTCACCCTCCGAAGGGAGAAGTCCCTCTGGAGAGGAAGGCAGGGTCACCACTTGGCATTTTTTCTGTCCCACAGCCAAGAGCATGCTTTCCTGCCAGGATGACCTCCTGGCTCTTCTCAGAGGGAGCTTGGAAAGAGTCAGAGGTTCGAAGTCTGACCGTGAAGCTTGTGAACTTGCCACCGTGCGCTTACATTGGCAGCACTGTACAAACAGCTCGGTAAGGGTTCATAACCTTGGTGTATCATTGTCTCACCGCTGTGTTCCTGTTGATGTGTGGCGGTGAAATTTCTTGTTAAACTTGGCAAGAGCAGAAGTGAAATCAGGGACACATAAGTCCAAGTTTATGGGGATCATGTCATGAAGAAAACAGCAGTGTACCAATTGATTAAACATTTTTCTGAAGGGAGAGAACTCGTCACTGATGAAGAGAGGTCAGGGAGGCCAGGAACGAGCAGAACTGACAAAAACTTTGCAAAAGTTCATCGAATTGTGTGTCAAAATCATTGGCTGACTGTGAGAAGCATAGCAGACCAAGGAAACACCAACAGAGAAACAGAAAAATCTTAACTGAAAATCTTGGCATGAGAAAGGTGTGTGCAAAAGCGGTCTCGAAGGAGCTCTCCGATGAACAAAAGCCAAGGAGAGTCGAAGTTTGCCAAGACCTTTTGGAGAGGCAATACAATGTTTTGGGCCGTGTTATCGCTGGTGATGAAACATGGCTGTACCAATATGACCCTGAAACGAAGTGTCAAAGTGCACAATGGAAGTCAGCCAATTCCCCATGACCAAAAAAGTTCCATCAATCCAAATCAAGAGTCAAACAATGTTGCTAACCTTTCTTGATATCAGAGGAATTATTCATTATGAATTTGTAGCAACTGGACAAATAGTTAACCAAGTTTACTGTTTGGAAGTGCTGAAAAGGCTGCAGGAAAAAGTTAGATGACCTGAGCTTTTCGCCGACAATTCATGGTTCTTGCATTACGACAACACATGGCACTGTCTGCGAGGCAGTTTTAGCCAGTAAACAAATCACTGTATTGGAACACCCTCCCTACTCCCCTGATCTGGCCCCCAATGACTTCTTTCTTTACTCGAAGATAAAGGAAATATTGAAAAGAAGACATTTTGATGACATTCAGGAGATCAAGGGTAATATGACGACAGCTCTGATGGCCATTCCAGAAAAAGAGTTCCAAAATTTCTTTGAAGAGTGGACTAGGTGCTGGCGTCGGTGCATAGCTTCCCAAGGGGAGGACTTCGAAGTGAGCATACTGATATTCAGCAGTGAGGCATGTAGCACTTTTTCTAGGATGAGTTCTCAGACTTCATTGTCAGACCTCATGCATTGTCAGTTGGAATGTATAACAGTTTCACCATTTTGGAAAACCGTTTGAAGGTTTCTTAAAAAGTTAAAGTTACCACTAGACCCAGTAGCTCTACTCCAAGACATCTACCAGAAGGAAATGAAGACATGTCCACGTGAAGACTTGCAGACCAACGCTCACAGTGGCTTTGTCTGTAATGGGCAAAACATGGAATAACGGCAACGACCATCAACTTATGAATAAAGAAACAATGTGTGGTATATCCATACAAGGGAATACTACTCAGCAATAAAAAATAATAAACCACATGCTACAGCATAGTTGAAAGTCGTGAGCTACATTAAGGAAGCTAAACCCCAAACAAACACGCAAACACAAACTTACCCTAAGCCATGTTCAGAAAAGGCAGGTTTATAGAGATACAAAGTGGATGCGTGGTTGCCGGGGGCTTTCGTTGGAAATGAGCACGGGCTGTAAATAGGTACCCGAGATCTTTTTGGGTAATTGGGTTGTACAACTCCGTACACGTATAAAAAATCGTGCATTGCACACTTAGATGTGAATTTTATGTCATGTACATTAGACCTCAAAAGCTATTCAGACAGAAGTCCAGGCACCAGTGAATGGAGAGCCCATCATCCGAGTCTCGGGGACACAGTGTTTATTTGTCCTCTCCCCTTTCTGCTGTATCAACCTCCCCCACTGACGAGGTTCATACAAGACATAGAACTAAAGTGACAACAGAAGCAGAACTCATGTTTGAGTGAGGGGGCTCTGCACATGTAGGATTCCTGGAGCACCTCAAGGACACGGAGACTCGGGGACAGCAGGCCTGGCGATTCTGCAGCTCTGCGGGCCTGATAAGCAACCGGGGGCAGGGGGTGGGTGGGTGTCTGCTTTCCTAGGTACACATAGGAGCGAAATAGGACAACACTGGTCGTCAAATACCCAAGATTCAAAGTCGCAAACAGACTGAAAGTAAAAGGGTGGAAAATGTAAGCCACGCAAACACAGTGCCCAGAACGGAGAGAAAACGGCTAGACTGGTGTCCGAAGCAACAGATTTTGAAGCTCTTCTACCTTCTAGCCCCCTCTAGTTTGAAAACATCAAACGAGAATGTTAGTGCCATTAAAACATATCATTGCTGAGACCATTCCAGCTCATAAAAAGCATTTGATAAACTGAGATAAGAATTCAAACTTTAGTGCAGCTTTAAAATGGGCTGAGATTGTATGTGTTTATTTCTTGCAATTTTAAGACACTTTGTCATGGGTGTATTAAGGTTATGTGTGTTCATTTTATTTAATTTATGAAGACTTAGTGATCGTATCACATTGCCCCGTCCCCATTAACTATGTCATACTTTGTAGTTTTTAGAAATTTCTTTTTAAATGCAGTGTTTATTCTCTGCCATAAATAACTATACTAAATGGTCTTCTAAAAATCTAATTTTCAACTGCTAAGCAATAACATTGTGAGAAAGAGCCCCTGGGTAGCTAAGGAAGACTCGGCCTTTCCAAGCTTCTACCAGAACGGAGAACTGGGGACAGAGCCATCATCCTATTTTACAAAATCATTGCCAAGACCCTTTGTAAGAGTGATCACTCCCGGAAAAATGCAATTAGTCTGGTCCCCACACGCCTTGGGTGGCTGGAGGCTTGGGGCAGGCAGGGAACCACACAGCGTCCCCGTCACACACCTCGGCTCTCACAGAGTCTACTGTCCTCGAGGTCTGCAAGGCCCAGGGCAGCCAGGGGCGTGCCACTGCAGCTTTCAGCGAACATCCCCAAACACTGAGAAGAGGCCGTAAGCAGAGGAAAGGTGGCCGGACACTTCCCTCCAGCGTGTGGCCTCAAACACAGCACCACTGGGGTTTGTTGCTGATCCCACAGGGTGGGAAGAGGAAAAGCGTTCACCTCGAGTCTGTTTTCCTTAATGCGGACCAGCAATTTTCAATTATTTAAACAAGATAAGTATCTCTGAGAGCGTTTGCAGTAGTGCAGTTCAATGTCATCATGCCCTTCCTTACACAGAGGGAAACATGGTTTAGACTCGACCCAAGTGTGCTGCGCGCATCTCCAAGGTCAGGAAGGGGCCCACAAAGCACCTTCGTAACAAGAGAGCCCCTCGGACAGCTTGCTCTCACCCGTTTCTTCTCTGCGTGATGACCAGCCATGTATCAGCGATTCCTGAGTCACGGGCGTCCTCACCAGCAGGGCCCTGCCGGCCTCCCCCGTCACCCTCTATCACGCCCTCCGCCCCTGCTCTCTGTAGGGTAAGGACCCAAGGTGTGCTTTCTTCTTGCCCACCCCTTTGCCCAGGACACCCCCTGGCAGGAATGGCGACCCCGCTCCCCTCCCTGATGCCTGCCTCCCCTTCACAGTCCAGCTCCCCTTCCTGTCTTCCATAAGCTTGACCGCTGTTCTTGCTTCCTGACCCCTGACTGGTGGGCGCCATGGCTTGTGGGACTGGTGTCCTGGTTCTCGGACGTTGGCTGTGCAGGAATGCAGGGGAGTCAACCAGGCCCTCTGTATGTGGGAGGGTAATAGAGCCCAGAGCCTGTGCTTGCCACGAGGTGACAAAGGAACAGTTAAAGCTCCGAGAAGAGTGTCTGTACAGTCAGTGCTTTCTAAGGAGAGGCCAGTAGTGGAGATGGTGGTGGTGATAGAGGTAGTGGTGATGAAGAAAGTGGTGATGGTGGTGGTGGTGGTGGTGGTGGTGATGGTGATGGTGGTGATGGTGATGGTGGTGATTGTGGTGGTGGTGATGGTGGTGGTGATGGTGGTGATGGTG
>NW_017731649.1:1117678-1135728 GCF_001890085.2 Hipposideros armiger | reverse complement strand
TGATGGTGGTGATGGTGGTGATGGTGATGATGGTGGTGATAATAATGGTGATTGTGGTGGCAGTAGTACTAACAAGACATTTTCAACTGCAGGTAACATAACACAGAACAAACATGCTTAAATCAAAACACAATTCCTATCTCACATGACAAGAAGGGCAGCTTCCTTCTTGTCCTGGCTCTGTCCTGTTGGAGGGTGACCACCGGTGCCCTTGTTCACACACCCACAGTGAAGTGTGGGGGGAATGGGAGAGAAGACCACATGTCCCAGTCATCTTGGCCACTACCACAAAACACCACAGACAGGACAGCTTAAACCACAGACATTTATTCCTCCCAGTTCTGGAGGCTGGAAGTCGAAGATTGAGGAGCTACAGGGTTGGCTTCTCCTGAGCCCTCTCTCCTTGGCATGTAGACAGCTGCTATCTCCCTGTGTCCTTGCATGGTCATCCCTCTGTGCGTGTCTGCGTCCTGACCTCCTCTGATAAGGACACAGTCGTAATAAACTAGTGGCCCACTCTCACTGGCCCAACTACATGGCCTCAATTTACCGTAATTACCTCTTTAAAGTCCCATCTCCATATACAGTCACATTCTGAAGTTCTGGGGTTAGGGCTCCAAACTATAAGTTTTTTGGGGGGTCACAATTCAGCTCATAACACTTTTTGTCATCAGTCGCCAGGAAGGAAATGGAATCATTATTAAATAACCAATGGGGTCAGCTTCCTCTGAGATCAGTGACAATTGGGCAGAAAGCAGGTACTTTAATGAAACCAAGGTTGTCCTAGGAAGGCAAAGGGAAAACGCTGGGCATGAAACCAGAAGTATTTATTCCCTAGTTTACATTATCCCTTCCTTTATGCATTAATTCTAGCTCCTTAAACTGGGGTGCCTGGATCAGAGTTCAGGCCCCACCGTTACTGATGTGGGCAGTGATGCCGAGGGCCCCGCCTCCTCTCCTGGGACCCTGTGGGTGTCCTGCGTTACCTGCAGATGCCAGGATTCTGGAACTTTCCTGCTGCAGCCCAGAGCCTCCGGAAGTGGGGCCCACAACCTGCATTACCCCTGCCGGTCACTGTAGGACTTAGGCCCTAACTCTGAAGCTCACCACGTGTAACCCAAGACCTGCAACGGCAAGGGCAGAGGCTGTTTGCTGTGACTCATACGCTGTGCAGCTGAAATTCATTCATTTTTACTGCTTCCTTGTACCCATTGTGTTCACATGCAGCAGCGTGTTTGTCGGTTCTGGTTGTTTCCAGGTGTTGTCTTTACAAGCAGCGCCCCCCGAGTGGGGCGTGTGCACACACACTTCCGCTCACCAGTTTCTCTGAGTCCCACAAACTCAGGTGCAGCTGTCAGAGTTTGCGCATCTCCTCAAGGTCCCTCGAAGAACTCACATTGTGCTCCAGAGCGGTTGTGCGAGTTGACTCTCCCTCCCACGGTGAGCAGGTGCTGCTGTTGTCCCACATTCCTTACACCTGTCAGCATTGCCACACGCCGTACATTTTGCCAGTCTGATGGGTGTGAAACAGTATCACATAGTGGTTTCAAATTTAATTTCCATGGCCATAGGCTGCAAATATGTTTGTATGTTTGTTGGACAATCCAGTGTCATCTTCTTTAAAATCATACATTTCCTGCACACTTTGTATTGGCTTGTCTTCTGCTGTTTGTAGGAAGGGTTTACATAGCCTGGATTCCAATCGATGTCAGTTACATGTGTGGTGAATATTCTATTCCATTTTGTGCCTTGTTTCTCTTGCTGTCTTTCTGTGGTCTCTCAGAGAACAGAAGTTACTCATTTCATTGGAACTGAGAACATTGATATTTTCTCAATGGTATCTCCTTGTGTAATAAACCTTTCCCTTTATATCCTAAATACAAAGCCCAAATTATCTTCTGATGGTGGATTTTGTCTTTCACTTTTATTGTCCTAATTACTGCTCGTGGTGAAAGGGATGGGTTCGATTTCACTTTATTCTGCCTCAGGGTGACCGATTGTTTCAGCACTATTTGTTGAAGTTCATCCTCTCCCCTGCTTACCTGCAAAGTTACTTCTGTCTTAAACTATACTTTCATATTTCCATGAGTCTGTTTCCGGGTTTTTTTATTCTCTTCCGTGAGTTAACTTTTCTCTCCCTGTATAAACACTGCACTGTAATCATTTTCTACATAGAAGTCCTGCGTACCCATCATAGTTACTGCTCGGTGCTGTGTTGCTTTTGTCTTTTTAAAAAATAGCACTAGTGGCCTTTTATTAATGACGTATGGTGTATAACATTACGCTTGATGTTCTTTACTGGTTTTCTGTCAAACAAGCATACTAATGTCCTATAGATTCTGTTTATAGATTGAGTTGGGACTTCTATGTAGACAATTATATCTCTGTTAACTATAATACTTTCAAATCTTGTTTTATCAACCCTTATTTATATGTTAAAAAATGTCTTATTTCACTGATTAAAGTCTCCAGGGCAGTACGGAAAGGAAACACGGGAACGGCCGTGCTTACCTGATGGGAGCACCCTTGACATTTCACCATCAAGTGCAGTAGCTGCTGTAGCTGTTTTGAGATGTGTTTTACCAGATTTTGAAAATTGTCTTCTCTTTGGGGGTCACCATGCAATTGTCTTATGCCCGGACATTTTTGAGTGGAAAAAGGACCCAATTATTGCACAGATAACACATTTTTAAACAGGTCAGTCCTGAATAAGACAGAATATATGGTTATGCTTATATTTATGCTGTAGTTAATAATAATATATTTATTTAAACTGTTAAAACAGGAGCCGGCTGAGTGGTGCATTGGTTAAGAGCTGGCTTGGGACACCAGAGGGCCCCGGTTTAGATCCCACATATGAGGGCCAGTGACACTGCCCTCCACAGCTAAGATGCTGAACAGCAGCTCAACCTGGAGCTGGGTTGCCATGAGTTGCAGGCGACAGCGTAGGCTGCAGCCCCTGTGGCAGTGGGTTGCCATGGGCTACCGTGTGTAGCCAGCAGCCAGCGTGAGCAGCCAGCAGCCGCAGTGAGTGGTGGTCCAGAAGCCGGCGACTGATCTGCCTCGCCGGGAAGAGTGCAATGATGGTGCCAACTTGGGCCAGTGAAGCAACGTCCTCCACAACTAGACTGAAGAACAAAACGACAGCAACTTGTCTGTTCCCTTCTCCCAATTCCCCAGCGCTGTTCCTCTCCCCCAATTCCCCAATTTTAAAAATCTTAAAAAAAATAAAAATAAACTGTTAAAACACTATTTTATTTCTATTTGATAATTCAGATATTTTCTGTATTTTGAGGTTTGTTTCTCTCTCTTTTGCTTCTGTTGAAAGTTACCTTGCCTGTAGTTCATGTGTTTGTTTCATTTTTAAATTGCGAGGCATTATTGATTCAAACATTGTGAAATTACTTTTATCTTCCGGGCGCCAGATGCACCTGAATGAGTCATTTTCTTCAACATTTTTCACAGCTTTACTGAAGTGTAATTTATGTAGAATAAACAGCACATATTTAAAGTAAACAATTTGATGAGTTTTGACAAGGAAGTACTCACAGGAAATCATCAGCCACTCAAAACGATGGGCATATCCATGACCACAAACAGTTATCTGTGTGTGTGTGTGTGTGTGTGTGTGTGTGTGTGTGTGTGTGATTCATTCCTTGCTTTTGTCAGTACGTAACCACTAAACAGCTCTCTTAAACTGTAGGTCAGTGTATTTTTTCTAGAACTATTATAAATGGAATCAGTCAGTATGTGTTCTCTTTACTCTCAGAAAATCACTTCAACATTCATACGCATCATTGTGTATCAAAGCTCATTTTTTTATTGCTGATTAATATTTCCTTGTGTGGATGTAACACAGTTTGGTAACCCACTTTATCTGTTGATAACATGTGCATTGTTTCCAGATTCTATTACAGATCTTGCTGTGATATGCACTCATGTGGAAGCCTTTTTGCCATCGTGAGTCAGGGCCGCCGTAAGGAAGGTTCGTCTCTCTGAGGAGCTGCCAGCTGCCTCCCCAAGCAGGGGCGCTGGCTTCCGGTCCCGCCAGTGGCGCACGAGCGTTTTGCTCCACATCTTTACCAATGCTTGTTGTTGTCAGTCTTTTAAATTATATTTTTATGTTGTGCGCATAGTGGGGCCCGTGGTAGGTTTACTTTGACTTTCACTTATGACTAACAATGCTGCTTGCCTTTTGTGTGATGAATTGCATCCATATAGATTCTATGATGCAGCGTCTGTTGACATATTTGGCCTATGTTTTTATGACAGTTTTATTGAGCTATAATTCACATACCGTTAAATTCACCCATTTAAAGTGCATAATTCAGTGATATTTTCATATATTCAGAGAACTGCGTCACACCTACATATTCACGGCTGTGACTTTTTCTCGCTGACATTTTGATTTACATTTCTCTAATAGTGATGGATGCTGACAATTTTTTCTTGTGTTTATTGCCATTTGTATATTTTCTTTGGAGAAATGTCCAGTTTAATCCTTTGCTCATTTTTAATTGCGTTGTCTTTTCATTTAAGTTATAAGTTGTGCATATATTCTGAGTACAAGCTCCTTACCAGATAGATTTTATTTTATTTTAAATATTTATTATTTATATAATTATTTTAAATATGTCCTTCCATTTTCTGCATTGCTTTACACATTCGTGATAGTGACCTTTAAAGATAAGAGGGTTTGCATTTTAATAAAGTCCAATTTATCTATATTTTCTTTGGTGGAGTGTATTACAGATGTCTGTTAGATCTAGTTGGTTTACAGCATTAAGTCTTCTGTTCACATGAACTTCAAATCTAGTTTTATCCATATTGAAAGTGACGTATTGAAGACTCAAACTTTTATTTATTGTATTACTTTTCAAAATATTCTGATGAGATTTTGCTTTAGATTCTTTTGAAATTATAGATTGATTAGGGAAGAATTGATATGTTAATTTTTAGTCTTCTAATCCATGGATAGAATACATCTTCTGTTTTATTATTATTATTATTAGTGTCTTTTTAATATTTTTAATGTATGGTTCCTGAATAACTTTTGTCAAATTAATTCCTATGTATTTTATATGTTTACTCTGTTTACCTTTTTCCAGTTTCCAATTGTCTGTTGCTAGCATGTAGAAATATAATTGATTTTTGTAATATTGACCTAGTATCCTGAAACCATTCTATATTTATTAATTAATTCTAGTAGCTTTTTGTAGATTCCCTAGGATTTTCCACATAGGCCATCATACGTCTACAAATAATTTCATTTTTGTGTTTCAAAATATTTTTTTCTTCCTGCATGATAGGTACAATGTTGGTTACAAATGGTGAAAGCAGACATCCTGATTTCATTTTTGTTTTGGGAGAAATCATTCAGCCTTTCACCATTAAGAATGATGTTAGTGGGGCCGGCCGAGTGGCTCAGTTGGTTAAGAGCTCGCTCAAGAGTTTGAGCTCTGAGCAACAGCGGTTCAAGTCCAGCCTGAGCTGAGCAGCAAAAAAAAAAAAAAAAGAATGATGTTAGCTATAGATTTGTATTCAAAACCTTTTATCAAATTGAGAAAGTACTTTTCATACCTAGTTTTCTGAGAGTTTTCATCAGGGATGGACACTGGATTTTGTGAAAAACTCTTCTGAATCTATTGACATGATCATGTGATTTTTCCTTTTAAATTTGCCTATCTTGTGAATTATACTGATTAATTGGCAAATATGAAACTGATATTGTACTACTAGATAAAGCCCACTTGAGCACAACATCTTATTCATGTTTTAACTGTTGGATTCATTTTGATAATGTTTTTGTAACATTTTTGTTTCTGTATTTATGGAGGAATATTGTTCTATAAGTTGTTTTTCTGAAATTTATTTGACTACTTTTTATGTGAAGACAGATATAGACCAATGTAAAATATTAAGATCAGTTGATAATTTATGATGTTAAAGAACAAAATTCAACCAAGTAAATTTGAAGATCTCATTGGTTTTATTAAGTGCTTCATGTATCAGACAGCACCCCATCTAGCAAATAGAAGGGGCTCTAAGAGATTGTAAAAAGTGCAAGATTTTATAGGGAGAAAGGTGGGGCAGGGGAGTTAGCAACAAAAGAAAAGAAATAATTGCATTTAGACCAGGACATCTTCTTTTGGAGAGAAGGGAAAGGCAACGGTTTCATCACACAAACTGCCTCTTTTTTTCTGTAGGGAATGGAGAAGGCCCACTTAACAGGTTCCTCATTGGTGTAGGCCAGAAAATTCCAGACTGGTTGATTAAGATTACATTTCTGGGAGAGGTTGAATCAGTAATTAGGTCGGGTATTAAATCTAGGTTTGCTATCATTATCTTTACCACAAGCGAGGCCATTTGGGGCCTGTTGTTTTCTCTTTAACAATGCTAAGACAAATTACATAAATAAAATTTAACACAAAACCACATGACACTGTAATGAAAGCCAAAATAATATGAGATTTGCTATTTTAAGTACTTCGCGTTTGTCCAATATTAAAGCAAACCCTGGCATCGCAGAACTTGCCGTGGAGCTGGGTTGTGACATGAGGAGGAGACGGCAAAGGCGCTGAGGAAGCCATGACGGTACAACACCCCCCTCGTTCCTAGAGGGCAACCTTCGCGTAACGTCAGCCTCACAGGAGAGACACAACTCTGAAGAGTGAAAATGCTCCTTCACCCTTGAAATAGAAAATCGAGTCCATGTGCTGAGGCCAGTTCCATGACAGATTACTCATTAGACTTCCCTGTACATTGTGACATGCAGCTTTGACATGTCACTTTGTTCCAGAATCTCTCAAATTATAGAAATTGTAAAACAACAACCTAAAAGAGTAGCGGTGAGGATTTTAGAGGTAGCCTCACTTTTACAGCCTCACTAACTATTACAGTTAATGTAATAGAAAGAAATTGAAGAGGAAAAAAACCAAAAAACAAAACAACAAAAACAAAAAACAGAATGTGTTATACCATAGTGCAAGAATGGATATTCAAAATTATCTTAGTATCTAAAAAGAAATTAAATTATTCTGATGGCTTAAATTTCAAAAGCATGAGAAGTGTACATTATATTTTTGAATGATTTTAAAGTATACAAGAGATTGGGTAGTGAAATTGTAAATGGTTTTCCAGAACTTTATTTACAGATTTTATGAAGTCTAGTAGGACTATCGTAATATCTGTAAGCCATTACAGACACCTATGAGTGCAAATGACTTCAATATTTGCTGCTATTGGCTCTTTATGATGTGTGGAGTTAATGCTTCAGTGACCAAATAGGTCATTATTCTCTCCATGGAATAATGGGTACTTATTGCCCACTGGTAGTTTACTTATGACACAAAGAGAAGAGAGCGATAACATTGTCTTCTTTTTATACAAATTCAATAGATTTGATCTAGTTGCCAGATGGCAATATAACCATTAAGTGGAAAGATTCTAGATTTTTGTATAATACTTGTCAAAACTTTCTCTCATTTAAAAAAAATGCAATGTTTAGCTTTTGAAAATAACAAATAAAATGCAAAGCAAATAAAATTTAAAGCCATTTCCCACATGTTAAAATGTCGTGATGAAGCTATAATTTGCCTGTGCTTATGTTATTTCATTACAGCCAATGTCTCAATCAACATCATAAGAAAGGTTCATGAAGAAACAGAACACCAGTCAGCCCGACTAACAGAGACAAATGGACAGAATAAGAGGGAGGCAGTCATCCAAAATTTGGCAATAGAATGATTACATCAAGACATAATATTTGTCAAAGAGCTTAATAAACTTTAAAATATCTTGCAAACAAAGTTTGTAAAGGAATCACGAAGTTAGAGAAGAAAAATGTGCACAAGAAAAATGATAATTTCATGGATATACAATTAAGTCTAGCAAATCATGTTTTAGTTACAGCTGCAACCATGTCAGTAACAATGTCTCAAGCAATTTATTTCAAGTATTGTTGCCTCCAATGTGGATATTATAAAGGCATTTTGCAGAGCTTCATCTGATGAT
Organism: Hipposideros armiger; assembly: GCF_001890085.2. Taxonomy (NCBI): domain Eukaryota; kingdom Metazoa; phylum Chordata; class Mammalia; order Chiroptera; family Hipposideridae; genus Hipposideros; species Hipposideros armiger. The sequence continues at coordinate 1,127,715 of NW_017731649.1, read as the reverse complement.
CCAATGTTTTAAACATCTCACAATATTAGTACGCTTTGCCCCATAAAGAGGGTGAAAATTTTGCAACCAGCCGGCAGTGGGTTGGAAGGCACAGCCCAGTCTTCCATGTTGAATGGAAGGGATCTCAGGGACTCACAACCTACAGCAACTAACGTCTTGCTCACCATTTGTGATATTGTGATTTATGATGTAAACAAAAATAATCTTAGACTATAATAAAGGATAAAAAGCGTTTACCTGAGCAAAAAGGGGCTGCAGCCAAGAGACACAGATTGAAGTAACAACCTAAACTGTGTTCCACGGAGACAAAGGGGAGGCTGCCTTTTATAGGAAAGTTCTCAGTTAGGTCCAATTTATGTAAATGAGGTATCCAAATTACACAGTTCTGATTGGTCCAAGTTGTGCAGTTCTGATTGGTCAATATAGATGCAAATGAGGACACAGTTTGTGTGGTTGTGATTAAATAGGACAGGACTCAGTCCCTTGGAAGAAAGTGGAAACCAGGGTTTCCTTGCAGTGCTTGACTCAGATGGTATAAATAAGTGGGGAAGAATCCAGGAAGCTGTGAGTTCAGTCTGAGGTTCTTCCTGGGATACAGAGTACACAAACTGATGCTAGTTACTAAATATGCACAATATGGTAGGTACTGTTATATATGCCATCTACTCAAACCCTCACAATAAATGTGACATAGATATTAGTATTCCATCTTTTTATTTTAAAAATCAATGTTATTGGGATAGAATTTACATACAATAAAATGCACTCATTGTAAGTTATAGAGTCTGATGTAGTTTGACAAGTGTATGCATATGTGTAAACACTTATTACAATGAAGATAGGGAGAAATTTTGTGGCCTCAAAAATTATCCCTGTGCCTCTTCAGTCAATCCCCATGCCACACCCTTGGCCCCAGGAAACCACTGACACAATTTCTGTCACCATAGATTAGAGCTCATCTTCCTGGAGTTACATGTAAATAGGTCCATATGTTGTGTGCTCTTTTGTGTCTCTTTTCTTTTGATCATCATTGTAATTTGGAAATGTATCTATGTCATTCCTGTATCAATAGGTCTTTAAGAATTTGTTGTGAGTAGGTTCCACTGTGTAGATTTACCACAACTTGTTTGTCCATTCAACTGCCGATAGGTATCACTTTGTTTCTAGTTTCAGCACTGATAATAAATCTCCCAAGAACATTTGTAAACAAATCTTTGTGTATATATATATATATATATATATATATATATATATATATATTGTTTTGATTTCTATTGGATAAGGATCTAGAAAAGTAACTGTTGGATCATTTTTTAGGTGTATTTTTAGCTTTATAGGAAACTGCCAAGCTAATTTTCAAATAGGTGACATGTTCCCACCAGGAATAAAAGGGAATCCTAGCAGCTCATTATAACCTCATGATACTCAGCATTTTCAGTTTTTTTGACATTAGCCATTACAGTTATTGATAGCTGATATGAGGCAGTATCTCATCAGGCTTGCATGTTTGTATTTTCCTGATAAATTATGATGTTGCGCTCTATTTAATGTGCTTATTTCTCATTCACATATCTTCTCACATAAAGTGTTTAAATCTTTTCCCTCTTTACATCGGTTGGTTTGTCTTCTTATTCTTGAGTTGTGCATTCTTTTATCTATTTTGGATGTAAGTCTTTTATATTTATATGGCATAAGACAGAAGAAAAATAGTGTAAAGTAAGGAACAAACAGCTTACTCTTGTTTTAAAAGAGGCGAAGAGAATTAATATTATTTCATAATGGGCAATAGAAATGATGAATCAATATATTTCCAAATCACTTTGTGGTTCTCTGAGACAGTGGTCTAATGTGGAAAAGTACTGGAGCAGAAAACCATGAATCTAGACTCTAAATTCCAGAGAAAGTGATGAGGTAAGACAGCAAGGATTTAGGGGAAGATGAGGAAGAATCAGAGAGAGAAACCTTGAGTGGAATCTATGCCACCAACTTTTGTTTGGGAAAATAACTTTTCTGCATCTCAGCACCTTCCTTTGTAAGAATGTCTTTTTGGGTCAGTATAAGAAATAATATACGCAAAACACCAAGCACTTAGTGGGTCTTTAAAAAATGACAGCCATTCCTATTGTGATTGTGCCATTATATTACCTGTAGAGATGGAACCACACTTAATTCCGTGATGCCCTTGCCACTCTAAAACCTCACCATTCTACACCTGGGATTTATTGAGATGCATAAAGAGTAGGACGCTAAATGACGTTTAGTCACACGAGTCAACATTTTCCTGAGGCAACTGACTTTAATGCAAGAGAATGACTTGAGAGAACTCTAACTCAAAATGCCATTTTATTCACCATATTCCTAAATTTCTAAGACATGTATGCAACATATTTGCACAGTCACTAAATATTTTATGCATGCAAAAGGAGAACAAATCAAATTAAATGTTTCACTGAAAAATAAAATATGTTTCATCTAGAAATGTCCCTCGTGTCGCCATTAAACTTGTTTTCCCTGGCGCTCCTTTTGCATTTCCAATCTTTGCTCTTTGGGATTTCTTATTGCTAATTTACTGAAGGGTTTGCGGCATGCTTGTGATTTGCTCATAAGTAACTATTAAGCCAGCAAAGCGAAATGTAAACTACAGTTTTCCTTACAGGGAAATAACAAACCCTAATACAAAACAAAACAAAAGCCAAAATAACTAGAAAGAAACCCATTTTAGGTGTTAAGTCCTACACATTTTAGTGAATCAAAAGATGAAGTGTAGAATGCCACTGTTTAGGTAAGACAAGATTCATAATTCAGTTTTAGCATTCCCACACATTTTTATTATGTAAAGTCAATTACACTGAAACGTGCTAGGAGTGTAATGCTGACACCCTGAAGGAGAATACCCCACACCTCTACCAAAACCTCCAAATGGTCTTACTCAGCCGTAATTCTTACATAAAACAGTCACTGTGAGCGTTTATAGAATTCACTTAAGTGTATTGCCCTTTCTCAGCCTTCAGGGAACTCAGATTAACTTTATTATTTTTAAGAGGATGTTAGAAAGTTGCACACCAATGAGTAAATGCTGTTGTGCTGATCGGACAGCAGGGCAATGGCCAGGATGAAACTATTTGTGAAAGGATAAATTTGTTTTGTCCTGCAAGGACTCACGATGTAGTTGGGAGAGACAGCATGGAAGCAAATGGGACGTTAAACCCAACAAGGCCTTTTGATGACAGTCCCTGTGATGTGTGATTGAGCTCGAATGGGTCACATACAGCCAAGTTCTATGACAGATCTGGGGCTGAAAAGACAGCGTGGAGAGAGGAGCGCATTCAGGAAACCCTCTGGATTTCAGAGCACAGCCCAGGACTGTCCTGCACAGCCCAGCTGCGATCTCCCGCCATTGTAAGGAAGACATAACAAAGGCCGGCTGCTGGCATCAAATGGGAAAATCCCAGCAACGTGTAAAGCATGAACGTGTGAGCCACATTTGATTCAAAGGTGTCCACAAAAACCGCCAATAATAGACACACAGGTACTTCCTACAACTGTCTAAACCTATAGAGAACTAATTTGAAAGGATGTCTCAGAAGAAAGCTATGACTTCTTGGTTTGCTCCAAACTTGGTAATTGACATAGTTTAGGCCATCTAATTTTTTTTTCATCATTTTTTTTATTTTACAGGAAACAGCACAGATTTCACTAAAAAAATGAACAGGGTGATGTTAGGGCTGGAAAGATTCTATTGCACTAAGATTTCCATTGTTCAAGCCACAAAATTTGAAGTGTTTTTTCCCGCTAAGCCTAATCAACAGTGTGGTTTCCTTTCCTGTTTTAATTGCTCTGCTTTTCATTATGTCCTGTAGGTTCTGAGTGTGGAATCTTCCAGCACTGAGTCTGAGCAATTCCACGGACTGCTGAGTTTATCCAAGGTGCGCCCTTCCTGGTTCATTTACAAACAGCTAAGAACACAACTCAAAAATAATAATAATTAGCTACATAAAACGGTTATACTTTACTCATCACATTCAATATTCTGTTGTATGAGAAATAAAATATGTGTGTGTGTTAAAATCCTTTCAGACTATTTTATTGTGAATATGATAATCACATCTATAAAGAAGTAATTTTCTTTTAAGTTTACAGCACAAAATAAAAGCAAAATTTAAATGATACAAAATTCCCAGTTTTGCTCTAATACATTGAGTATAATTTACACATACCATGTTGGTTTAGTTTTCCTCCAATTTTTTATCTTTAGATTAGTAATCACAAAACACCATTAAGAGAGATTGGCTTCTGGAATGCCAGAGTGAAGTCCTCACTGAACTGTCTTTCCCTCTAAAACAATAAAAATACTGGCAAAACAAAATAAACCATGTCAGAACTCTAGCAGTTAATCAAAGTGATAAAATGTGCTGAAACTGCCTATCTTCGAGGACTCTCTGAAGCTTGGTAAGACAGTTGGTAGGTACCATTACCTTGCAGTGACTTCCGCCCTCCCTTCCTCCCAGCTCATCACATGGTAACCGAGGCCAGCAATCTCACAGACGATGCAGAGACTTGACCCAGGATGAAATTCCATGAAAAGTACCTCCCATGTTGTGTATAGACTGGAAGTTCCCTGGGAAATCTCTGTCTCACAGTGTGGTGGTGATTGGATTTGACTCAGATGAACTTGGGGTGGTGGGGGTGCAGACACTACCCCAGAACATTACCAAAACAATAGGAAGCTCCCAGGAACATCTTGGCTGCCTGATGCTGTGATTTCAGTTGGGGCAAACTGAGAACTTGGAAGAAAGTTCAAGGACACTATGGAGAGTAGATGAGCGTCAGGGAGCTGAAAACACTCCGGCATGCTCCCGGCTATCTCAAAAGCGGTGCATATCTGCAGGACTGTGTGCATGTCCAGGGAGTACTTGGGAACTAAGGCAGCAGTCACCTCTAGCTGACCTTGAGGTCCTGCGCAAGGAGGGAGAGAAAGTGAAGGCTGTCATAAACTGTCTGACATTTGAAGACCAACCTTCTCACACAGATGTCCTGAGACACACATGATGACATATAAGGAAACTTCTGACTAATCATTGGTTCACCACTAAATTATACTGACCCACGTATGACCTCTAGGAAGCTGAGTTTAAAAATAAAATCAGGAACACTAAAAAAGTGCTGATGGAACACAGTCCCCACGTGCTGTGGAGAACAGAGGATCCACAGAAGTAGTTGAAGAAAATTACTGAACAAACAAGCAGCAAGAAGAAAAACAAACAAAAAAATAAACACCAACAAAAGTCAGCAAAAACAACAAATCTTGGCCAGGGCTTAGAGAAATCTGACACCAGGATATTTACAATATATTATCTGAAATGTCCAGTTTTCAGTAAAATGTTATGAAATATGTAAAAAATAAGAAAATGTGCTACATGTAGAGGGGAAAAAGCAACCAACAAAAAGTGTCCTTGGGAGGGCCCAGATTTTGAACTAAATAGGAGCAGATTGTATGTTAGTTATTACAAGTATGTTTAAGGAACTGACAGAAACTATGCCTAAAGAATTAAATGAAAGCATTACAATACTATCTCTCCAGAAAGAGCACACTAATAAATGTATAGAAACTATAAGAAATAACCACATAGAAGTTATGGAGTGAGTTACAAACTACATGGTTAAAATAATTTTTAAAAATACTAGAGGTTCTTAACACCAGACTTGAGTTGGTAGAGGAAATAATTGGGGAACTTGAAGGTAAGTTAATAAAAAGTTATCCAGTCTAGGAGCAGAAGAAAAGGAGTGAATCAAAATGAACAGAAACTGCGAGAGCTGTGGGACAACGCCCAGGACACCAACGTGGGCTTCGTGGAGACAGAGAGAGAAGAGAAGAGAGAAGTCATCAGGAGCATAAAGAGACAATGGCTGAAAATTTCCCAAATTAGATGAAAATGTTCATACATGCACCTCAGGAGCTCAGCAAACCCCAGTAGAATAAACTTAAATAGATTCATGACTAGACACCTCACAACCAAATTAACAAAAGTGGAAGACAAAGAGAAAATAGTTTTCCAGCTTTACCGAGGTATAATTGGCAACTAAAAAGTAAATATATTTAGAGCGTACCACGTGACACTGTAATGTACAGTAAGTCCTCACCTAACGTCACTGGTAAGCTCTTGGAACGCTGTGACTTTAAGCGCAGCACATAATGAAACCAGTGTCACCCTAGGCTAATTGATATAAACAAGAGGTAGGTTCCTGTGGCATATTTCTGGTCAAAAGAAATCACCAAACTTCTAAATAAAGAGCTGAAACATTTCTAATATTAAACATTGAAAGAAATGTGAGCAATGCATACATTTAAGGAAGATGAATAAAAAACCAGTAAGGTCATTATTTTCTAACCTGTTTGTTCTGGTTCAGGGTCACCAGGGACCCTGACCTGGACATGATGCCCTGCCACCCCAGGCCACTCACACACACTCAGATGGGGACCATAGAGACACACCATTCACCTCACGTGCACTGTGGGATGTGGGAGGGACCGAGCAGAGAAAGCCCATGTGGACGCAAGGGCGTGCACATGCCACAGAGAGTGAGCCTGACGAGAATCGATTTTTTTCTCTCATCAACATTATAACAAAATGGTGTTGAAGAAAATGATGCTGTTGAAGGACCTGCTGCACATGTTACAGGAAGGTCCTGTATGTTGTGAAATCGTTACCACCGTGAAGTTATCTCACATATCCATCACCTCATGTCATTCTCTTTTGTGTGTGGGTGGAGAGAACACGGGACACTTATCTCTCAGCAAATCTTAAGTATAAACCAGGGTATTATTAGTGACAGCTCCCATGCTGTGTATGAGACCTCCCTCAAATTTATTGACCTTGACCAAGAGAAAATGTGAAGCAGGAAGAGAAAAACGACACATTGCATAGAAACGATGCTCAATAAGACTGAGAGTGGTCTTCTCGTTAGAAACTATAGAGGCCAGAAGAGAATGGATGACATCGCAACATGTTGAGGAAAAAAAAAAAGAGCCAAAGACCTTAATGGGCTCCTTAGCAAAGGTGCACAGATGGAAGCGAAGCGTATGGACAGACGCCTCACGCTGCATGCCATCAGGAAAACGCAGATGAAGCAGTGAGGCCCTGCCACACACCTGTCAGCGTGGCCAGAATCCAGACCACGGGCAGCGCCGAACGCTGACCAGGCTGTGGAGCCACAGGGAGTCTCGCCCATTGTTGGCGGGAACGCAGGACGGTGCCGCCAACACGGAAGGCTGTCTGGCAGGGCCTTAAACATCAGGCACGCTGTGGCCCACGGTCCAGCCATTGCACCCCGTGGCGTTTTCCTGCCGTCACCACACACAGCCAAGCAAGCCGGGAGCGTGCCTCCTCCCCCGCCTCGCCCTGCCGTTCAGCCGTCAGCACATCTTGTCCGCTCTGTTTCCACGGAATGGCTTCGTTTCAATGCTGAGCTTCTTACCTTGTGACCCGTTTCCCTACCTCTAGCCTCTCCTCCCGCCCTTTTCGTGTTTTAACCAGAGTTGTTTTTCTAAGTCAGGGGTCTCAGTGTGCTATTACCTGTTTAATAACGTCAATGATTCCCCACTTTCAATGAAATAAATCACAAAACCTGCCAACCAGCACGTGACGTAGGGGACAAGACAGCTCAGGTTAGGGTTTCTAGTTCTCCAGGGCCCTACGGCCACGACCTGGGAGAGTTACCCCACCTTCTCAGAGTCTCTTTCTTTATGCACCTGGTACAATAACGCCTAAGTAGGTGGTTCAAGATAATGCAAAGGACCTAACATATTATCAGTAAGTTACGTAAGGTATGTGTATGCTCATAGCATTCATAGGCTTTGGCAATTTAAACCATTTCCACGCTCATGAATTGTACTTCATGAAATGTGTGTTTTGTCCATAGTTAGGGACTAACGTTTCCTCAACAGTGCAAGCAAGTTTTTAGTCCTCAAATTGGAAAAACTGTGCTTAACTGATTAGCGAGTATGATTGACATTCAATATTAATCCCGGTTTGCCTGGGAGATTCGTGGCTTAGGCCTGTTGTGCCAGAGGAACACTCTTCTTCCCATCTTGAAAGTGCCCTGGTTTGGACAACAACAACAACAACAACAAAATTACACCATTGCTCTGGAGAAAACACAATCGTGACAAATAGCTATAACACATAACGTTAGAAGGAAGATCAAATACAAAAGGCAGGATTCGCAGAGGGGCTCCGTTTCGGGGCCTGGCTATCTGAGACCATCTGGTTCTCCTCTTCTTTTGTTTACCACTGGAGTTTGTGAATTCTTCCACAGTAAACTTTCAAGGTCAAGGTCAAAAACAGCAGAGCAGTCCCAGGCACCTGAACATCTGAATTAAAGGGCAAGAGATGCTTTTAGGGTGGTTTTTTTTTGGTCCGTTTTTATCAACAAAATGATTATGCCAGTGTGATAAATGCATCTTAAAGCTACTTAAAACCTTAAAATATTTATTGTTAAAATATCTAAAGGAGGAATTTTTTTGTTATTGCCCATCATAAATTCTCCGACGCTAGCCTCTTTTATCTCATTGAAACTACGGTTTCAATAAATGAAGCTTTGTTAGAAACTCAGCTATCTGTTTACAGCAGAGCAGACCACTTACTTTCCCCCCCCCAGAAAACCAAGCATTTTATTTCTTGTTGATTGAGACAAAATTCTGCATTTACTCCCATTACCAAAGCCCATCCTAACACAGACATTGGTTTTCCAGGAAGCGTTTTCTAATGCGACCTGTCCCCGCTATGCTGTCATCTTGGTCATCCTCTATTGTATTCTTTAGCCATGCATTCATTCTTTCAAAAACATCCGTTCAGTTCTGCCGTCCTGGTGTTCAGTGCTGTCGCCGGGTGCTTTGCTGCTGTTTCCCAGCACACCGGCTGATTGACTGTGGGGGGAGGAGAGGACAAAGGCGGCAGAATGACCCCCGACACCAAGAAGTTTGTAATCTAATTAAGGGGTTGGAATCTGGATTCTAGGGAAGATGGTGGGAAAGGCAAAGCCATGTTTTGAAATTACCAAATGTGTAAGAAGGGCAGGTGGCTGGGACGGCGAGCGGATGGGGACGGAGCAGGAAGTGGGCCAGCATCAGCCTGGGTGTGAGCGTGAGGGGTCAGCGGGGCGCATCTGCACCCACACTGCATGTCTGTTCACCTTCTCACCACAGAGATATCTGAGCAGACTGACATGACGCGCACGCGCGTGTGTGTGTGGCACCCTGGAAGACTGGGGGTAGAGAAGGCAGAGCGGGCAGAATAAATACAACAGCCTAATCCTTGAGATGGTGTTTGATTGAAATTTGCTGATGTGATTGGTCAAAGCATAAACTTGAGTGTATGGATCAATACCTACATTGTAAAAGTATTAGTACATGCTATGCTTTGAAAACAGTTTCAAACATCAGTGAAATTTAGTCAGCACCTATTTCAATACTAGATCCAGAGACGAAGTTGTCAGCCGTAAGTTTATTATTTTAAGTAATGCTCAATAACAGGCAAAGTGGTAATAATGTACCGTCTAAGGAAATGAAAGGAGAGGCATTTTATAGAAAGCTTTTGGAACACAGTATACACATGCATATTTTCAGGACCTATCTCCATATCTCTCTATTATCTATCTATCTGTCATCTATCTATTATCTATCTATTGACCTAACATTTATCGACCTACCTACCTACCTACCTACCTACTTACTAGTCATCTATCTCATCTGCCTATCATCTATTTGTATAGTTTGGTCATCATCTATCATATGCATCTTATGAGCATTAAACGAAAGGTCACTCATTATGAAAAGACCCCTCAGCCTTCTTCACTCCAGTTCAACTGCATTCAGTTAAGTCACTTGCAGTCGCCCTGTGACACACTGGACCATCTTTTCCAAAGGTCAAGTGAGAACTCAGGTGTCAGGTCTCAAGGCATCACCTGCTGTTTGTCAGGTGGGTGCCTTGGAAAGCTCATTGGTTTACTAGCAGCGTTACCCCCATGAAAGCCACGAC
>NW_017731649.1:1103996-1115638 GCF_001890085.2 Hipposideros armiger | reverse complement strand
TTATTATTTGCAACTTAGTTTATAAAGTTTAAATATATACCTTTTTGTTTATAATATTGAATTGATCGATATTTTTTTACTATTTCTCAAGTTTATAGTTGGGATGTTCTTGTACATCTTGATTTAAGGTTGTTATTCCCCCACATATGTGTTCAATTCTTAAAAGAGTTTCTTTTTGATCTTGGTCTGGAATTTATTTTGAAGAATGGTATTAAATAAATATCTAATTGTATTTTTGTATAAACAACCCATTTTTTCTCAACATAGTTTATTGTAATCCTGTCCTGGCTTTTCCAACTGAATTAGCATGTCTTTATGTAGGAAAAACATCTCGGAATGTCCGAAGAACTATTCACATTTCTGTTTATTTGTGTTCTGAACTGTATATGTCTCAAAGGTATTATCATTACTTATTATCATGGTTTTGGAATTCTGAGAGACCTGAAGACCAATTTGGATCCACCTCTGTGATCATCATTAAGCCCTGTCATTTTTTAACCATTGGCTCAGTGATTTTGCACGTCCATTTTCACGGCGTGTTCTCTTTACAGTGTAGACCACCGTTTTCATTAGTTCACATGACCATAGAGCAGACTTTTTCTGCCACACCGCCTCCCCTACTTCATAGAAATGTGGACTCAATCATGGCTGAGGGGCTGGACAAATAGCAGACCTCCCCAGACCGTACGTTCATCACCTGTGGATTGAGTTCTGTGTCTCGAAGGCAGTGTTTTAGACATGGAGGACTCAGCAGCGAACAAACAGACAAAAATCTCAGTTCCATGGACCTTGAGGAAATAAGTGAGTAAAATGTTCATGCTGTTGCGGGGTGATGGGCAGAGGCGGAGCTGGTCTGCGGCCCAGAAGAGCTGATGGACAAATTTCTCCCAACCTAGTAATCAGTGACATCACGGTAATAGTTTGAAATAAATTGGCCATGGCAGGAGAATGTTTCTGCCAAAGCAAGGCAAATGCTACAAATCAGGGCTCATTTTTTTTTTTTGAGAGGGAGAGCTGGTTTACCAGCACACTGTTGGTGATAAGTACTAAAGAGAAAATAAAGGAGGGATGGGAGATATGGGGTGCTGGGGATGGGCCTGGCATTTTAGATTTAAACATGGGGTCTAGGAGGCTGCCTGAGGATGTGATGTTGGAGCAAGAACCCATGGGGAGAGAGGGAACACGCCACACAGATATCTGGGGAAGAGGACCCAACAGGACGGACACATGTAGAAGTCTGGAATGTGCAAAGGGGGTCAATGTCTCTGAGGGAGAGAGAGGTGCAGGGGGACAGGAGTGGAAACATGGTCGGAAAACAGAGAGGGCAGCTTGAAGGTCATCGTGTGACCTTCAGTTTCCACCTGAATGAGGGTGGAAGCCAATGGAATGGAATGTATTTGTTAGCACCCAACATGGCTCCATGGTCCTGTGTGCTTGTATTTATCCCTTTTGCAGTTCCTGCCCATCAAATCATGGCTGGCCTGGGCCACCGATGTGGCGGTGTGGTCTTGTAAGACTAGATCAAGAGGCTTGCAGTTTCCACGTAGGTCCTCTGGGTCACTCTGCAGGAAGCCAGCCATCCTGTCAGGAGGGCACTCGAGCAGCCCCGCGGAGGGGCCCCTGGAGAAAAGCCAGCTGGGCATATGAGTGACCCACTTTGGAAGTGCCTCTGAGGACTGTGGCTAGACAGACCCTGAACCTGGGCCAACTGAGCAAGCTGCTTCCAAATTCCCCACTTACATCGTGAATTGTCCTTCTTGTTGTAAGCCATCAAGCTTGGGGGGATTCGCTGTGCAGGCTCACATAACTAATAAAGTCACTGCTCAGGGACCATGTGGCCAAGTGACTGGTGATATCTGCTGGGCCTGGGCACAGAGCAAGCAGCAACCCCGCAAGGGATCCAAGAGAGGGAACCTTGGGAGCTGGAAAAGCTGGCAGTGTGCCTGGAGGGGTGACCCGAGCAGCTGTGAGAACTCTTGCCATCCACACAACGTGTCGTGATGTTTACACAGCGCTGTGGGATTGCATACAGTCTGTGAACCGTTCCCATGGTTCTGAGAGATCTCCTTCAGCAGTCACACACGTGAACGGCCACCATCATGGTGCGTGGCAGAGAGTCACTGGGAAGCGACCTTCTCCCACTGCAGCTGGTGTTCTCCGTGTTGGGTAGAGGTGCTGGTGGAAACGACGCATGCCCCGGGAGCCTCTCACAGAGCTTGTCAGGCACTAGGTGTGAACGTAGCTCGTTTGTGCTTGTGGCCCATTCTGTCCTTTCAGAACGCATTTCCTACCGAACGCTTATCACTTAGCACAAGCACAGAGGAGCGTGAACTCCAAGAGAAGAAGGCTGGCTCATAACACACGAACACGTCTGAGAATGAAATTGGGTTTGGGAATGAAGACTCGTTCACTGTGATTTCCTAGCTATTCCATGAAATAAGAGTGTGAATTCCCTTCTTACCACCGTATCAGCTATCTAATGCACACGTGTGTGTTTCATAGTGCTGGGCACCAAGACGCATGGCGACGGGGAGTTATGGCACCAACGACAGGTTGGGGACACTTTGGGGTCATCTTCTGACTGTAGCTCCAATGTGGAGCCACAGGTCCAAAGACTCCCATGCTAATGTGACGTTGTCCACACTTAGGACATGGATTTATGAAAAGGCATTTCTTGCCATGAGGTTAATGTCATGTAAGACTTCAGGGTTCACTTTTTAGCATAATTTTAAAAGAAAACAGATGAAGATGTGAGAAAACTAATAAGATCTAGAAAGAGATCAAGAAGTGTGGGCAGCCTCCCCATTGACCCTACAGGACCCCCGACTTTTCCAGGTGGAGTTAGAGTGTCCCCTAAAGGGTCAGTGGTGGCGTCTAGGCCCACCTGGGCGGCACTGGCCGAGGCAGCAGGTAGAGACCAGAACCTGGCTTTCCGATTGCCTCCATGGTTTTCAGATTTGGAGGCTGGCAAAATGACCGGACGTTTTATAAAAACACAGCTGCTCCGGCCTTGCCCCCAGGGAGGATGAACCAGAAACCCCGGGGTTAAGAGGCAGGCAGTGTGCTAACACGGCTTCACCGAGTCCCACGGGCCCTAGAGGTGAAGAATGTCTGGCTTACCTGATTCCAGTTCCTGGTGGAAGTTCCCAGCGATCTTTGTACTGCGAGCAGGCCTTTGGTTTTGAAAGGACAAGTGTGTTCCTAGGTCACAGTAAGCCCACCAGCCCAATCCATTTTTCTATTAAAGATGTTCCCATGGAGAGGCCTTCACCAACCGCACAGCACCCGACACACGCGACCTACTGAAACAGCCGCGGGTGAAGAATCCGTCCACGTCCCTGTCCTCACAACCAGCACTGGGAGTGGTGTCCAAAGTCATGGGGAGCTGAGACGTCGATCCCCCACGACAGAAAACACAGGCGGCTGTCCCTGGCTTTTATCGCAGTGGCAAGGATTACAAAAACAAATGCACAAAAACATCAGGGGAGAATTTAAACCTTAATTAATACCTTGGATTAACACCAGACTGCCAGAGCTTGGGGAACGCTCCCTGCATTAGTTGAGCCGGAAACACGTGGACCAAACCCCTGGAATTGCGCGTCTGCCGCCCATGAGGAGCCCAGGATGGGGCGCGGTTGCACAGCCCCTTCCCCAGGGCACTGCAAGGTCGGGGCGCAGCACCTGGAAACTCAGAGACCCGGAAGCGTCTCCTGTCTGAGGGTCCCTCCAGAGGTCCGGAGGGTTTTGTTTCATTTACACATGTGACGTGTATTATTCTATGTGATTTATTATCAGATGGGTAATGTAGCAGTTATTTAACCAATATGTTGTGTACTGTATTAGTGTATTGTATATAACGCATTCATGCATGACAGCCTATTCGCGTATTGCATACAATATGTTAATATATGATATATTTATGTACTGTGTAATTATTATACTATTAATATAATTAATGCTACAGTAATGATTAAGTAGCTCTTGCCTCATTTTCCATACGGCACATCTCTTGATTTGAAGCATTGTACCTCTTAGCAACGGCCAACTCCTGTCCCTGACAAGATGGGAAACAGCCACTTTTTACCATTTTAACAGATAATGGGAAACGACAGTTTTTGTGTACCTTTTGCTACAAAGGCTGCTGCCCTCAGTGAATGAGCCACAAGAAACACCCACTTAGAATGACAGGGGACCGTCTGGACTTCTCCCTGAGACACAGCGAACATCAAGTTTCCTAACATTCCATGGTCACTTTGGAAAAACAGCTTAGTAAATAGAAGAGTTAGTAAAAGGACAGGGCTCCCAGTCCAGTGATGGTCCATTTGGTAAACTAGAAGTCATCATTTCTGAACGTGCAGTTTCCAATAAATTGCAGCTAACACTTACGCTATAAACAAGTGGCTTTTCTCCTGACTGTGCCAGGAGTCTCTCCTTGTTCTCAGACCTGCGAGCTCCTCCTCGCCGAGCTTCCCAGAAGTACTGAACTGTGGCCCTGGAGGAGCATTTACAGATGTGTCCCCAGGTCCCCCCTTTGGGGCTTCTGTCCCCCCTCCCAGAAGTCCTGCTATGGCTGACAGCGCCCTGCTGTGAGAAAACACTGGGCTGCTGGACATATGTCCACTCGTGTGACCATAGCTAACGGCGGTGGCTCTGCTAAGTGGCCCGAGTGGGGGTGGCATTCTTGCAGTGTGGGGATGGAGTTCTGTTCCCAACCCTGCACTGGCTTGTCACTCAAGTCCTGAAGTGGTTGCCAGTGCCCAGAGTCTCACAGATTCTGTCCCAAAACTAATAATACCTTAATTGTTTCTACTTGAAGGAGATGGGCTGCACACCGTTACCTGCCCTTGCTTCCAGCATACATTGAAGTTGCAGCGGCAGGTAAAGAGAGTTATTAGTCTGTAGGAGCGAAGAGAAGGCCTGGAGGGGCCCTCTGCCTGACCCCCGCGTCCTTTGCCCCATGCACGGCTGAGTCTCCTGCCCTCCGGAGGCACAGCACACATCTAATTGCCAGCACATACTGTCGAAACCGCCCCCCTCTCTGCCACCTGCCATTCTTGTAGTAATGTCTGCACCACTCAAGACAACACAGGTGAGGCCATATTAGCAGATGCTAAGTGTCCATCCCAGGCTGACAGTGGGAGTCCACCACATCCAGTCCAGCGAGGAAAAAACAAGTTAATGCAGCACCTGCTGTGTCTGAGTCCTTGAGGAAACACCACTGAAGAAACTGTTGGAACATTTGGTTTGACATGAAGATGTCAGAAAATACTAAAGGCAGCAGGAAGACCTGGTTGCCACGACGTTGGAACTAATTCTCGGAAAAGTTGGTACAAAGGCATGTGAATCATGAAATCTTAGCATCGGAGTAGGAAAGAAAGACTAGTCGTCAGAGCGTGTTCCTCACATCCCACCTGTTCGCTTACTGTGTTCTCACCCCAGGTGCGATTCCTCTGGGCTTCCTTTCTCTCCAGGAACCACGAGGTCAAGCAGAGTTCGTTCATCTGGCCACCGCGTCTCTGGTTCTTTGCACATAGCAACTACTTTATCAGAGATTTACTGATGCAAATAGGCGTATATCTTTGTCAATTTTGATCCACCTTTCCCAGAGAAGCTGATTCATCTTATGAATGGACGTTTACTTACGGGTTTTTATTGTGAAGCAGGGCTGACAGGTAGCGCATGGATTCCAGATAAAGAGTTGCCACACGTTCATGTTAGAAGAAAAGCATGACTTTCCCTGGTTCTGTCCATCTAAGAAATCAAAAGATGCTGTGCGTCTTCTTCTGGGAAGCATGTGAGAGCCAGAGACGAATCCTGGTGTCATTCTCAGAGTGGCCGTGACAATGTCCTTTCTCTGTCCTCTTCAAGGCGTTGTTGGTCTCTGCCAGTATCCGCCTCCGTCACCACCCTAGCCACCCCTCCACCCTGTCGATGGCGGGGTCACTGGACTGCATAGCACGACACAGATTTGGAGCTAAACTTTGGCCCCAGACCTCGCACCAGTTGGCCCCCTTCATCTTATGTTATTACAAGGAAGTAAACGTTTTCCCACCTGCACATATCGCCATAACTAGCTGACTCCTGGAGGTAGATAAAGAATAAATATTGTGCCACTTCTCGAAAGGTGCAGAAGAAACATAAATATTTTTTATTTGATCCATATATGCATCAAAGTCACTAGGAACTGACATTGTTCATAACACTTGCTGCATATTTTTCTCTTCTCCAAGGAGAATCTGTGTATAAACTCAAAACTTATCTTAATATTGATCTGCAGATGAGGCAGAAGTGGAAAGGTGAGGCGTCCCTCTCAGACATAAATTATCTTCACCCAGCGTAAACTCTTCTAGAAGACTCGTAAATAGCAGACTGAAGTCCACGGACCACACGGAGCTCACCGAGGAAGATACGCATCTCGGAGCAGCTCCCGCCTGGCTCACTCGTGCCACGTGGGGGACGGTCCCACCTGTACCAAGCGCTCCGGCCATTTATGCCAAACAAACAAACCTGCTGGTGCCTCTCTCAGCACATTCTGGCCTCCAGAAGTTGGCCAGTGTTTAACAGCCTGTATGTATTTTTTTAGAAAGAGTTCCAGCCTGTCATTATTTACATACTTAAGACTGTTTGATTCCTAAACCACAGCCCAAATATTTTCTTTTAAAATCTCTGTAAGTATCAAGACGTATTCCACAAAAAGGGCAGTGTGTTCTCCCCGAGAACAGTTGCATTGCAAAATACCTGCCTTGTTTTTTAGAAAAACACTTAAATCATTTCTTGAGGTCCAGCCATCAATGCATTTAGACAGAAAATGCTTTCTGAAGAAACAGTCCTTGTTAAATTGTTTTTTGAAAAAATACGGTGCCCTTGCTAGGCATTAGAAATCCCTCCCGTGTGGAGGTGTGCGAGCCCTTCCAAAACCCACCTCAGGTTAAAATGATTAATTATCCCTAATAGACCCTTTAGCGCCGCTGTTTATCCTGCCATGTGCAACGCAGCAGGAGCCCAGGAATTGCTTCCAAACCCCAGCTTCTTCCAAGAAAATGGAGGCGAAACAGCAGCTGGCACCCAGGCTGACACTTTCCAAGTCTATCACAGTATCTGTTTGCGCCAGGGAGCTCCGCGCGTCAACAGGCCCTGTGTCCGTCTCGCTCTCTCCGGCACCCGCTGGCCTCGGCCGCCACTCACGTATCTGAGGGAGCGTGTTCAGGTCGGCACGTCACTCCTGCTGGACGCCAAGTCGCCACTGCAGTGCCAGGGTACCTGGGGTTAAAGGCTGGCAAGGCCCCACTGGGCAGCAGGTGCCCTGCCAGCAGGGAAACACAGGCGAGGCTGTCGGGTGACCGCTGGCTGGGGCCGGCCCGCGCCTGTTTTCATGGGCCGCGGCTTGGCAGCCGTGTCACTGCCACCTAAATCCCTCAGTTCAGCTTCAGCTTCGCTTTGGCTCTTGGCTTGGATGAAACCCTCTTTGTCCTGGTAATTTAAGACCTGGAGGCGTATGTGTGGTGTTATTATTCTCGCTCTTTCACCGCATTCGATTTTCTGGGAAAGGCTCATAAACTAAGATGGCAACCAATCCACACAGAAACTTTAATTCTTTCATTTTCCTTTTGGCTAGCCTTTCATGTAGTCCCCTTTGTTCTGAAACCACAGGCCTGTGTAGGATAGGACGCTCCAAGGGACGACGCCGTTAAGACACAGGAGCCTTTTCAGGTGAAAAACTAAGCCGTTAAAGGCAGAACTTTCTAGACGTTTATCACTGTGTCAGTAATCTGTAATAATCAGCAAAAGAGAAACTTTTGTTGAAACAATATTTTATTTTTAAGAAGAAATATGAACGTTAAGGGAAAACAAAGAAAGTAAAAAAAGATCTTATTGAATTAAAAACAAAGTCTTAGTTGCTACTAGTTTGGTACCAAAAATTCTACCAAATTTCCACACCCAGACTGGCATAATCAATTCTGATTGATTAAATGTCTACCCTCACAAAAAGGATTTCAGTTTCTAAAAGACTGTATGTAAGTTTGTGAGTTTTCTATTCATTCATTTACTTAAACAATTAATATTTATTGAATGTCTACATTTACTAGACACTGATATTATAGTGCAGGATAAAATAAAAATAAACAATAAATAAGTAAACGAATGCATAAATAAAACAATAGTGCATTGAAAATGTGTAATTACACATAAACGTAGGCCTGAGAGACAGGCTGAAAGAAGGCTCTGCCACAGCCTGAGAAGCCAGTGGGGCCCTCAGGGAGACACAGATGGTCTCACCCAAACTCAGGCCTCAGGGTCAAGATGGAGTGTAAATGGCTGCATTAAAAAATCACCCCAAAACACAGTGGTTTAAAACAGCATTTACGACCTCACAGCTCCTGTGGCCAGGAGTCCAGGTGTGGCTGCCGAGGCCTCCGGTTTGGGGCTTCTCACAGGCTTTCGTCAAAACACCGGCTGGGGCTGTGGTGACATCCGAAGGTGCAACCGGGAAGGCTGTGATTCTAAGCTCACTCGTGTTTGCTGGCAGGACTTGGCTCTTACAGGACCCCCTGCCTGGGGGGCCTCTCCCCAGTACATGTCCCAGCAAAGCAGCTGGTTTTATCAGAGGAAGCAAGTGAGAAGAGCTATAGAAGTCAGAGATTTGGGTAACCGAATCTCGGAAGTGGCATTCCTTCACTTTCACCATATTCTATTCAGGAGAAGTGAGGCACTAGGTTCCACCCTCACTCGCGGGGAGGGGACCACACGGGGCAGGAAAGCCAGGAGGCGAGATTCACAGAAGAGCCGCCCCCAGGACGGGAAGAGGCTGGGGAAGGACTGGCTTAGACCCTGGCGGGGAAGGGTGACAGGTCAGCTTTGAGAAGTCTAAGGGTAAACCGCTCTGGTGGTTGTTTTGGTGACGACAGGCACAGGCACAGGAGCCACTGCAGAGAACGCCTGACTCGGAGACAAGGTCATTATTAATAGAAACCATTTTTCCTCACAACCCCCTTTCCTTCTATTTGTTTTGGAGAGCTGTATTTTGACACATCAGTTCATTACTCTTAAAAACACCTGCTCTAAAGCTGTAACCCAAGATATATTAAATATAGCTGATATTTATTTAGCACTTCATAAACTCTTCATCATTTCATAACTGTTTATTAACTTTGCATTTTTAGAGTTTACAGAATCCTATAAAAGCTCTGGTTTTATTTGCAGACCCATTAATATCAGTTAACAGACATTCTGTTCCAACACTGCCTTTTTTCCCTTTGGCACAGGGCTGTGTGACCTCCCACACGTGACAGACGCCCGTACCTTCCACCGCAGCTGGGATACAAAGCACAGTCTTTGCCTTTGAAGAGGTGCTTTGTCACAGGTGCACCCGTTGTCACGGACGCACACGCTGTGCAGCGCGGCTATGACCAGAGCTGCTGCAGAAAGCGCTTGCCCCGTGTGTGACATGGAACCAGACAGTGGAACTTAGGGAACAACTGCATGTTGGGAAAGCTAGGATCACATAATCCACAGCATTGCCTCCTGAAGGCACATTTCCTGGTCTAAAATAATGTAGTGAGACCTAAATCTTAAAGGTGTGGAATATTTCAAACAAATAGCATTAAGAGGTTGGCAATGCATGTAATTTGATGCATACCATGGTAGTTTCTTTCTTTTCTGAGTTTGGTCAAGAGAAAAACCGTGTGCTCCTTTGAATGAGACAGACATAAAGAAACTATCAGAGACTGAGAGCGGT
Source organism: Hipposideros armiger (assembly GCF_001890085.2). Lineage (NCBI taxonomy): Eukaryota > Metazoa > Chordata > Mammalia > Chiroptera > Hipposideridae > Hipposideros > Hipposideros armiger. The sequence goes on along the minus strand of NW_017731649.1, from coordinate 1,105,902 downwards.
GACCTGGAGAGGACGCCAGAGAGGCCGGAAGAGGCGCCAGCACGGCAGCCTGAGGCACGGGGAGAGGAGAGCTGGTGACGCACTGGTTTTGTGCCTGTTTTGTGGTGTAAGGAGCTGTGTAGGAGTCCTGGGACCCCAGTTTGGAAGATGGAATCCCCAGCTGTCGGCTCTGCTGGCCTGGTGAAGTTGACTCGTCTTTCTGATGTCCTCATTCATTATCTGCTAATGAGATGCCACCTTCAGAACTCCGTTGTGAGCACACACTGTGACTGCAGACGTTAGGGACCTGGTGTAGACCTGGGCCAGCACGCACGTTCAGCGTCACTGATGGAGGTAAGTCCTGAGACCCTCTAGTGACCTCTGAATGCCAGCACTGTCCGCCACGACTGCCCCCTCTGTCCCCCACTTCCCTCCAGCCGCGTGGCCGACCCTGACTGCTTCCCGAGCTCCTGCCTCAGGGACATGGTCCTGCAGTCCCCTCCACTTGGACAGCTCTTGGCCCAGACAGATATCTGCACAGTTTGCTGTCCCGTGTCCTTCAGATCTTTGCTCAAATGTCATCTGTGTGGAGAGCGTGTCTGTGATGGTGCCCCACTGTCCCATGCCCCCGATGTCCTCTGTCTGGCTTTATTTTGTCATGGCTCCTGGGCTGGGTGTCTCCTGATTCATAGGTGTGCGTGGGAGCATGTGTTCTGTCCCAGGTCTGGCACGTGAGAAGAGGGAGGCTCTGAAGGTCTCTTCTTTGCACCACCGTGTGCTTCCCATAAACTTGGCCTGAGGCTAACCTCCTCCCAGCCCATTGTAACAGTCATTTTCTCATTGTTGCCCACAGGCCCCTGAGAGGACGCAGACTACGAGTTGACAGGGTTGGGACCCCGGGCTGCGAGGGGCTGTGCACGGACCCAGGACCCAGTGCACTCCAGTTCCTGGTGTTAGACCTGATCTGGGAAGCAGAGCTGGGCCCTGGGAAAAGAGCTTATGCACGCGGGGCTGGAAGGCCAGACAACAGAGTGTTGTCCCAGGCTTGCAGGCCCAGGCAGGGCCCTGCGTGGTGTCTGTCCCTGAACAACCAACTGCCTACAGCAGGTCGTCACTGCCCCCAGCAAACAGGATGTACACAAGAGTGAAAGGACAAGAGAAGCCACATCACCCTCCGTGTGTCGTCCCCAGCCAGGTCTGTGTCTCTCCACCTGAGCTGGACCCGGGGAGGCCTCGTGACTTCATTGATAGAAGCGTTTCATGTGGGAAGATCACATCTAACCTTCAGCTCAGGGGAACTTATATTGTTGAGTGCCCAGCTTCTCAGAGCCTTTCAGAAGGTCACGTAAGACCCACTGGCCTCCAGAAAAGGCAGGGGTGCCCATCACAGCGGCCTCCTGGGCTGACTGTCACATTTGAACCTCAGAAATCACTTAAGGGCTCAGTCACACACCATTCTAATCATCGCCCACCCCTAACATGGCTTCCAAAATCCAGACTCAGAGTTCAAAGATGTCACATCCATTTGCGTTGACTTCGTAGAGCACTTTTATGTTCTTTAAGATAAAGAGTAATTTTAAACGCACCACAGTATTTTGCTGATGTAGGTTTCCATTAGATACCATCATATCGCAGAGGTTTTCATCCCTCCAGTGCGCTGGCTGCTTCCCATGAACACCGAGGACGGGTGAGTTTGTGTTTGCACATACGGACAGAATGAGGCAGCCCTAATACTTCCATTGCCTCATTTATGGGACAAATGGCATCCCACCCGCTGGAGGAGAAGCCCAGTGTTCTGGGTGCTCTCCCGCCTTTCAGCGGCGTTGTGTCCCCATCTTATGGTCACACGGCGATGCCTTCACAGTTGTTACAGGTGGTAAGGCGACGTTCCCCTGCAAACGGAAACATCATACAATATCAAGACTTA
>NW_017731649.1:1101654-1103542 GCF_001890085.2 Hipposideros armiger | reverse complement strand
CCGATTCTGTGAAACGTACCAGTTTGCCAACTCCTGTGTGGGGCACGGTGGGCAGTTCTGATGCGGAAGTAGAAGGCGGGGCCCCATCACACCACCGACCTGCAATACCGTGTGCACACGACACATGGAAATGATCAGCCTCGCCTTCCTAACAAAGCAAACCTTGGGCTTCTTCTGAAATCAAAGTGGAATTCTTCAGACAGACAGGTTGAGAAGGTTGTTGCTGGTGGAGTGAACTTGTGCAAATACGCTGGACAGAAAGCCTGCATGCTGAAAGTACAGGAAATACAGGTGCCTCTGAGAGATGGTGTGGACACACTGGGAAGGCCTTAGTTCATCCTGGAAGAACCTGGGAGCTTGATGGGATTTCAGGTGGACTGAACACTTTGTAGTGTGGAGGGGATGTTGGATTTCAGTCGGGCAAGACTAAGGCAGAGGGAACCCAGCAGGCTGTTGAAAGGATTCAAGACAGAATCAGCACCAAGCTTGAGTGGGGAGGCCAAGATGAAGACACGGGGGCATCGAAGGGTGTTGAGAAGGTTAGCTCCCCAGAACCAGGCATGCACGGGGTCCCACACGGTGAGGGACAGGGCAGGTACTGAGGGAACGGAGAAAGTGAGGACCCCACTTCCACACGGCAGCACGAGGGGCTCTGCGAACACACTCCCAGCTCAACAACCACCCCTGCTCAAAGTGGCTTTAAAAACAACAATTTAAAGTTTCTGAAAGTGCCCCCCCAAAAAACAAAGCAGATGCACAACTTGACTTAAGGAACCTCCCCAATCTCATTAGAACAGCGAAATTTTGTGGCACTTGTTTTGCTCCCTCCAGCCCTGCACGACAGACACTCCACTGCGGGGGTGAAGGTGGGGGCTGGGGGGTGGTAGGGAAGAGACAGGCTCCCTCTCCTCAGCTCCAGGCAAGGGTGAGCCGTGCACACCTGCGTACAAGGGGAGAGGGCACACTGCAGAAACCAAGTTTGCAAACCTCCCACATGTGATTAAAAGTACTAATCTAAACATACAAGAGGCTCAACTAACTCCAAGCAGAATTCACGTGATGCAGAGGGACCCGCTGCAAACACGCCGTCTATCTGACCTGTACTTTCTGGGTCTGCCCCTCACCCCATGTCAGGCACCCATGTGTCTTGCACATAGTAAGGATCCAGCATTATTTGTTGGACAAAGGAAGGTAGCAGGACAGCGCCTGTACCGGACCTATAGCAAGAGCTCCCCAGCAGGCACCCCTCAGAGCCAGACGCTTCGGCAGTTCTCCTGCACGCATGGCGATTTGCGGTCTGTCTGTTTCTACTCATCTGCTGTGACCAGCTGACTCTCGTTTCAATCGTCTGTGCTTTTGATCACTCCCTGAGTCTGTCACCGACGGCTTTCTGCTTGTCCTCCGTGCATCTGTCCTGTGTGCCAGCTTCCTGGAGGCTCTCTCACTAAAACTTCCCGAGAAAGACGACTGTGTGTTCCTTCCCCGCGGGCAGGCAGAGCACTTCTCTGGGCAGAGCTGTGTCACTTCTCTGGGCAGAGCTGTGTCATCAGGACATGTCATGGCCACTGGGCAGAAGACTCCGGGCACAGCAGCTGTGCCAGGGGGTCCAGTGAGACGCAGGCTGGTGGATGGACCGGTGGATCAGTCCCAGCAGCTCTTCTGAGGAGAAATGTCGGCAGAATCCTGGTAACGTATCTCAGGTAGAAATGGAAGGGGCCTTGGAGTAAACAGCACATGCAGGGTACCGCGGTCCCTGTGGGGCTCAGGTGTCACATTAGCTACGTGAGCTCAGCTGGTCTGCATGAACGTACCTTTTGAGAGTCTAAATGTGTGCAGGTAGCTTTTTCTTACTTATTCCTGCACTTCCGGGCCCTCCCAGCGCATTCTG
>NW_017731649.1:1060379-1100389 GCF_001890085.2 Hipposideros armiger | reverse complement strand
ATTCTTTAGTCGATTCTGGCTGAGAGGGTGTTTTCTGACCTGGGGTTGGTCTTAATCTTACACCAAGACTTCCACTGGCATTGTCAACTCAAGTTCTGCTGCCTTCAAGGAAAGGTATTGTAGGGCTTTGTCTCATGGAGAAGAGCACACCTGCACGTAGCAAAGTTGGCTCTGATCATAGACCTGTACCCACTGTTAGCTGGACACCAGGGACATCCCAGAGTGTCCAGTCACCCAGTCGCTTAGGCCCCTAGAAACCTCAAAATTATTCCCGTAAAACTGGTTCTCAGGATGATTCTCTACAAGTCGTGATGACAGTGCAACGTGATGAGTTCCTCACAGAGGCTGCGACGGAGAGCTTCGCGTTGGGGCAGCCAGCTGGCCAAGTACGAACGCAGGAAGAGAATTAGTGGGAAAACAGAGCCAAGAGCAGGCTTCGCGCTCATGACGTGAACCCTAGCACTTGCCACCTGTCCCGTGTGCTCGTGTTCCCTTCAGCCCTTCAACCTGACCACAACTCTAGCATGGATCCTCGGGAGAGCTCTGTGGAGACAGACTCACCCCTTGGCCATATGTTATGAAGCTTGTTGGTTTTAAAGAATGATTAAATCCTACAGAGTCCCGTATTTGCCAGATTAGGCCCGGCTGCCCATGTACTGCCACACCTACGGCACCTGCTCGTAGCCCACCCTACCCTCGTGTCCCCCTGGCCATCCCATTAGCCTGGGGGCCTGTTTCCTGGGGGAGCACAGCTGTTACTCTCGGGAGTGTGGTCTGGTCCTTTGGAATAGGATGAAAGTGTAAATACATTCATAACATCAAGGGTAAGTAGCTTTCAACACAGAATGTTCCCCGCACCCCCCAGGTTGTAAAGATTTTGCCCCTTTGGGTTTCGTCATTCAGGACAGAACCTGTTTGTTTTCGTGTCTGGAATAGCCTTGTTTGTCTTATTTCATACCGAAGTGTGAGAGTATAAGCGGGAAGCAGCGCACACACATTCTCTGGGCTTTTGCTGCGTAAATAAAGGTAATTATAATTATAGCAGCATGGCTGACATAGTTAATCCATCTGTTGAAGAAGTGCTGAGCGACCAGTGGGCTACTTTTCTCAGAAATCGCCAAAGCATAGCTCAAGGCAGGCCTTCGGCTAACACGCGTCCATGGGCAAATGTACTGCACAGTTACGGATGCTGTGTTTATTCTAGTAATTCTTAAACACTGGAAAGAGCACAGACTTGCCCCTCACCAGGCACCTGGCAGGAAGGGACGAGCATATGCCTCCCTCTCCACCTCCACTAAGATGGCGGAGACGGGAGGCAGGCTGCTTCCCGCCCGTGGCCTTGACTCACTCCTTATCCTGCTCTGACGCAGGCCCTAGCACCTCTCACGTCTTCTTCTATGTGCTCTCCTTGCATTCTTAAAATGACTATCTCCCAAGTATGTTAGATAACTACTTCCAGACAGGCATTACTATCTCAGCTAGGTGAACCTCGGCCCAATCGCGTCTCATTAAATCTCCCAACATCTCCCTTCCTGCAGGTTCTGCTCAGAGGCTGGCCAAGCTCTCCCCGCTGAGCAAGCCCCTGTGTGCTGCTCGGAAAAGGCAGCCCGTGTTGCAGGCGCAGTCACATTGGCTCATCCACATGGTCTCGCCCGGGCTATTTGACATCTAAGAAGGCATTTCAGCCTTTTCCCTTAGCCCCTCCCACAAAAACAGCCGTAACAAAAGGACCCCAGCTTGGTTCTCCTGTTAGAAACCACAGGGACTTAAATAGATTCAAATCCAAAAGAAAAAACAAACAAAGAGTTTTCCCTGTAATATTAGAAATTTGTGTATCCAGTTTTGGGAGAGGGTAAGGAAATCGTGTGTAAGAATGTTGTGTGTTAGAGGATTTTGTTTGATCAAGTACGGCCTCACATTGGATAGTTTATTTAAACTAAATATCAAACAGTATCAAATAATGTTTTAAATCATAAACACACAAAATATCAAAGTTTCAGAAAACAAATTAACATGGCCAATACCTTGGTGGATATTAAGAGAGATGAAATTGTGAAAACACATCCAGACAAAACCACCAACACTGAGTCACATTCACCAGCAAGTTCTGTTATGTCTTTCCAGCTCAACACCGACCTGAGTTTTTGTCTCCAACCATCACTTAAGGATAAAGTGCTTTCAAAACTCACAATGAAAGTATTTACATTTTTCTGAAGCCAATCTTGTGAACAAATTCAGCACAGATTCAGTCTTGTTTTTGCATTGGGAGTTTGGGTTGTTTGGTTGTCAAGTTCACGATGTTTTAACACACTGTTTTTCATACCTTTCTGAAAATGGAGCTTAGCCCTGGGTGACTGAGACCACGGGAGGCCTGAGAGAGAGAATGCCAGGACCTCAGCCACCACTTGCTTTGCCATCTGGCACATGAGCTATCACGCTGTGGACAGTGGTTGGGTTCCCAGGGGGCCCCTGCTGTGAGCGTCATGGGGAGGGGGGAACGGTCCATCGTCATCATCATCCCCAAGAAACAGTCCATGACACATCTCACCAACAGAGTGATATTTCCAAATAAATCTCCAGGATGAGGCCGCTGGCCGCTGACCTGACAGCTGTGCCTTTCATTGCCGCGCGGTTCCGGATGTGGCCTCCGCTCCGTGCCGGCTTCGCGAGGTCTCCCCGGGCAGGGCAGAACTCAATCCAAATGCTGCCCCTGGGTGTTAACCGTTCTGTGACCCAGGAAAAGGCATAACGGGTTAACCAAACCGTGTTTCACTTTTTCCCTGAGTACCAGGGTCTTTTCTCAGGCTGCGATGTCCTGAAGGGATTGAAATTTAACTCATCACAGGCTCCACAGGCTCAGAACTGTGGAGGCAAGAAGTGAAGACAGATTTTCCCCTAAAATGTGTCTCCAGGGCTTCCATGTTTCTCCTGAATTTTGATGATCATGAGGTACGGGCTTTGTCTTAAACCATGTGTTCTCAGCTAACAGATCACCCTGGACTGAGCCACCACCACCACCACCACATCCTTTGAAGCTCCTTATACAGAAGTCCAGAGCGAGGCTGCTGGCCTCTGGGCACCCCAGTGATGGAGCCTTTCGTAAGGGAGGCTGTGCAGCCGGCTGAGTCTCTCGTTCAGCTGCAGGCCACGCTTTGCACACCTTGTGACAAGCTTTATCGTGCTTCCCAAACGTGCCATGTGTGTAAATTGTCTTTCCAGTTAAATCAGGCTCACCAAGATCGGGACCAGGTCCTAGGAGTTGGAGAAATGTCTGCCACCACAGGACTGGCCAGACTGCACGTCACCAGACGCACCCTCCTTAGCGGTCCTCAGCCTGTGCCAGCTCCATCCAGACCCCCAAGTGTTTCACGTCGCCTGCCCTAGACGTCTGGCCCCTGGGACCGCGCTGCTCCCACATCAGCAAACGGTGCTCTTGAAAACAGCCTATTCCACTTTCCCAAATAACCCACACGCTCAGTGGGCTTCCTCTTCTAGACGTGTTCACATTCAACAGCGGGATTTTATCACTTTCTTTCCGGTTGTGAAATACATACATATTCATCATGCAAATTAGATGTATGAGTGTGAAGGAACACTTAAATTGCCGCTCATCTCAGCAGCGCCCCAGGTCCCGCGTCGGTGCGTGTGTGCTGTGAGCATTGCTACCACATGCGTGTTCGTCTGCACACGCCCTGCTCCGTCTTCTCCCTGAGGGTCAAAGGTTCATATTGGAAGGAGTTCCCAGTCGGCCCGCGTTGGTCAGCTGGCCCTGTGCCCGCGGGTCACCCCGTCTGCATTTGCCCTGACACTGGAATTGGAAAGGAGGACTCGACAGGAGGGGTGCCTGGGGCTGTCCCCCCACACCACGCCCGTAGATGGCCAGGCTGAAGGACAAGAGCAGACATCTTTGATCTTAGGGGGAAAGCATCCAGTTTTTCACCATTAAATATGATGTAAACTGTGGGTTTTTCATAGACGCCCTTCATCTGGCTGAGAAAGTTTCTTTCTATTCCTAATTTGTTGAGGGCTTTTATCATGAAAAGCTGTAGCACTTTGTTAAATTTTTTTTTCTGTGTGTGTTGAGATGATTTTGTGCTTGTATTCCTCTTTCTGTTAATATGATGTGTTATAGTGATTTATTTTCAGGTATTAAACCAACTCTGCATTCTTGGGATGAATTCCAGTTGGTCATTGTGTGTAATTCTTTTTTGCATAATGCTGTTTGGTTTACTATTGTTTTGTTGAGGATTTCATATTCATAATAGTTATTGGTCTGTAGATTTCTTTTCTTGTGATGTTTTTGTCTTGTTTGGGTTCTGGGTAATATTGGTATCAAAGAATGAGGCCGATTTTCATGGATGAGTTTATAAAAAATTGATATTAATTCTTTTAAAACATTGTGTAGATGTCAACACTAAAACCATTTTTTCTGGGGCTTTTCTTTGTGAGAAGGTTTTTTTAAATTATTAAATTAATCTCTTTATCTGTTATAGAGCTATACAGATTTTCTATTTCTCCTTCAGTGACTTTTGGTAATCTGTATCTGCTCTTATCTTTATTATTTCCTTCTTGCTGCTTGCTTAGAGTTTAGTTTGCTCTGTTTTTTTAGTTTCTTAAGGTGGGGTATTAGTTTGTTTATTTGGAATCTTTCTTCTTCTTAATGGAATTTGTTTAACTTCTTAGATGTGTAGATAAAGTTTTTCATCAAATTTGGAAGATTTTCAGCCATTATTTCTTCAAATATTGTTTCTGATGAGAAATATTTTGCCATCTTTATCTTCACTCATCTGCACACATTCCTTGGCTGCTGTTAAGGCGTTGTCTTTTTCCCTGGCCTTCAGAAAACTGATGATAATGTGTGTTAGTATAGGTTTCTTCATGTGTTTTGTGCTTGGAATTTGTTGGATCTTTTGAATCTGTGGGTGTATAATTTTCATTAAATTTGGAAATGTTTCAGGCAGTAGTTATTTAAATTTCTTTTCTGCCCCCTTACCATCTTCCTTTTGATGATTCCAGTCACATGTATATTAATGTGCTTGAAATGGTCCCACAGTTCACTTCTGCTCATTCCATTTCTATTTTCTCTCTGTGTGGTTTGGTTTGGGTAGTTTCTATTTATAAGTTTTCAAGTTCACTAATATCTTTCTTAAAAATTTCAATATCTAATCTGCCATTATTCTGATTTAGTGTATTTTTCACTTCAGACATTGTATTTACCAATTCTTAATGTTTGACTTTTGTCTTGTTCACATCTTTCATGTCTCTTAGTAAATTTTTTCAACATTTGAATTCTATTACAATAATTGTTTCAATGCCTTTATGTTATAATTCTACCATCTATGTCTATCCTGGTTTAGTTGTAATTGGTTGACAATTTTATTCACCATGAATCATATCTTTCTCCTTCCTAGCTGGCTTGGTAATCTTTGAGTGGATACCAGAAATTGTGTATTTTACCTTATTGGGAGCTGGATATTTTTGAATTCTTGTAAATATTCTTGAGTTTTGTTCTGGGTTGAAGTTAATTTACTTGCAAGCAGCGTGACCCTTTCCAGTCTCGCTTCCATGATTCATTAAGTGAGTCTGCAGCAGTGTTTATTCTAAGAATAATTATTTCCCACTATTGAAGCAAGACTTCCCTGACTGTTCTAACCAACATCCCATGAATTAGGAGTTTTCCAGCATGGCTCATAGGAGAGGGCACAACTCTGGGTCATATGCAAGTGCAGCCACCGTTGCCTCTGACCCTTCCGGATGGTCCGTTCCCCAGCCTCGCATGTGTACTAACGACTCCTTGAGGGGATCCTCTCAGATCTCTGGCTTCTCTCTAAGTGCATTGTTGTCCTCTGCAGCACTGTGTCTGGGGAACTTCATTCGCCTCAGTCTCATCAAGCTGTCAATTCCATCTTCTTGACTGAGGGATCTTGGGGGTTTTGCCTCATTTTTCTATCCTTGGACACAGTATAGAAACTCTCAGGGCAGTGACCTGAGGCAACACTTGGCCTTCAGCCATTTGTTTTCCGTTTCTAGTTGATCACTAACTCTCATTTTCTGAGACCCAGTGTTTTAGAAACCATATTGTATATATTTTGTCTGAATTTTTCAAGCAAAAGTTTAAATACTGAGCCTGTTACTCAAACTTGGTTATCAGTCTAGTAATGCTAACATTAAAAAAAGAGAGAGAAAATAGAGTGAAAGAGAACATTTCTCAGCTTGTTTTATGAGGATAGCATTACCCTGATATCAAAACTAGATGGAGATATTACAGAAGAAGAGGAGGGGGGTGGGGAGGAGGAGGAAGTGGAGGAGGAAGTGGAGGAGGAAGTGGAGGAGGAAGTAGAGGAGGTGGAAATGCATACACATGTGTAATCATCACCAAGGCCAGTGTAGGCAGAGTTTCTATCAAACCCCAATGTTTCCGTGTGCCCATTTCCAGTCAATGCCATCTCCAATGGCAACCAGTATTATGATATCAATACCATAGATTAGTTAGATCTGTTCTTGAACTTCCTGTAGGGGCAGTATATATCCTTTGGTGTGTAGAGTTTTTGATCAAATATATGATGATGTCAATAGATTCAGAGAAAGCATTTGACAAAATTCAATTCATTCATGATCAAAGTTTTGCCAATGAGATAAAAGGCATCTGTGAAAATTCTATAAGCAAACATTTTATTATTATTATTATTATTATTATTATTAAGGAATTTCTATACAGGAAAATTGGCTCATGTTGTGTTTTGGTAAATGCTTATTCTGGTTTTATCACCATCACAACCAAGACATTATACAATCCTAGCATCCCTATTGAGCATCAATATTTTATTATTAAATTATAAATTTAATTATACCAATTTACTGTTTATAAGCAATCAGTATTAAGGTTTCTACAACATTATCATTTAATCAATATGCACCACAATAACTGATTAAAGGAGTAAAACACATGATCATGTGCCAAGAAAAGCACTTAACACATTTTAAAATTCATACCTAATAAAAAAAAATCTCAGAAAACATGAACTTGAAATACAAGAAAACAAAATCAATCTGATACAGAGAATAAACAGAAAACTTCATTACGTATGTATCTTTTGTAATGGGTTCATCACATATACACCATCTCATGTAATGATGAAATAGTGGGTGTTTTAGGATCAGAAAGACAAGGCTATTCTCCCTCATTATTTTTATTCAACGTTGTTCTGAAAGTCCTTTCTATTGAAATAAGGCAATGAAAGAAATAAAAGCACAATGATTAGAAAGAAGAAAACATTGTTTATTTAAAGAAGATAAAACTGTTTATGTAGAAAATACAAAGAAATTAACCACACAGCTTCTACCTTCTAGGCGGCTACATATAATTGGGGTTTTTTTAATGTATTATTAGTGAAACTACTGGCATAAGAAATAAAATTAATTCCATTTAAAGTATCATAAAACATAAATAAGTAAAAATTTTATAAAATACATGCAAATCCTTTATATTGAGGATTTTTAAATACTGTTGAAAGAAATTAGAAGAGAGCTAAACAAATGGACAGAGGTGCCATGTTCATGGATTTTAAGACTCAATATTGTTAAGATTTCAATTGTCCTTAAATTGATTCATAGATTGAACACAATCCCAGTCAAATCCAAATAAACTTTTTATAGAAATTTATGAGTTGATTTTAAAATTTATTTTGAAATTCAAAGGACACAAAATAGGCAAAACAAAGTTCAAGAAGAACTAAATTGGAAGAATTATGCTCTGTGATTTCATGACTTACTACAAAGCTGCTGTATTTCAGGCAATGACCAATAGTAGCTCAAAGGAGAAAGGAAACTTTTCAACAAATTGTGTTTGACTATGTGGGTAAACATGGGAAAAAAAATGACTAGCAACCCTGTCCTTAGAACCCTACATTAATTCAAAATAAATCATAAGAACTAAAACTATAGTTTCCAGAAGAAAACAGAAAAATGTCTTTTCATTGTTCAAACTGACAGAGTTTTCTTAGGGTGGACAGAAAAAGCACTGCCTATAAAAGGACAAGTTAATAGATTGGACCTCATCGAAATGAAAAACTTCTATGCATTAAATGACAGCTATAAAAAAATGAAAAAGCAAGCCACAAACTTGTAGAAAACATTTGCAAGGCATATATCTGACCAGGGTCTCATATTCAGAATAGATAATGATCTTCCAAAAATAAATAAGACAAACAACAACCCTATCAAAAAATGGGCAAAAAACCTGGACACTTCACAGAGATATAGAAATTGTCAATATTAATACTTGAAAAAGTGTTCAACACCATTAGGCAATAGTTATAGAGTAGAAGACAGTTTGGGGAGAATAAAATAGCATAAGCAGTAAAAGGGACAAGTTGTCTAAGTGACAGAAATTCAGAGTGGATTAGCACATGTTGTCTGTCAGGTCATGTGGGAAATGCCCTCATCTTGGAAAATTTTGATTTCGAAGTTCAGGGGCTCCAGCTTTACTGGGTAGGCCAGCGTCTCCTCACCTGCCCTGTCTGCTGGCGAAGGGCAGGAACACAGAGGCCAGGAGTAGCCAGGGGCTGGGAGGAGTCAGGACTGCAAGTCACCACATTAGGAAAAGCTACCAGCAGAGTGGGGCCACCCTGGACTGAACTTCTATTGTAATATATCATTACCGACTTCTGTTTCTGCACTGAAATTGTATCACGGCAGCCGTCATTGCCCAGACTAACGGATACACCACACCGAGACTTCAGGCTCACAGGCGACTGCTCAGCTCCGGTCTCCGTGCACGTTGCCTGCAGGGAGCTGGAGGATGGGGAAACGCTGAAATGGGCCCGCCACCTGAGTCTCTCCTGCTTAAAGAGCTTTCGTCAGAGGCACCAGATCACGTCTCACTGACAAAATGGGGCTACGTGGCCACCACAAGCTGCAAGAAGTATTTTTACGAGGACACACTGTCCCCCCCAAAAAATCAGGGTTTTGTGGGACATAGACCAGGAGCCTAACAGTGTCTACAACAACTCTCCTCCAACAAGAGAAAGTTCAACAGGACATATTCCCCTTCTATTGCTCCCCCTTAAACCCATGAAGGAAGCCCTGTAAATAGGTCACAACGGTGTTTCAAAGTCATTGGGATGCCAGGGGATGGAAGGTGGGTAATCAGATCTGTTCTGTCTGCACAGCAGAAGGCTTATTGGGTGTATTTGTGTCTCCCTTACTATTAACAGATGAAGAGCACTGGCGGGCCAACGACCATATCTGTTTGTGCTCACCAGCTTGTCTCTGTTGCCCAACAGCCAGCAAGTTCATAATAAGTGAAGAACGAATGAGCAGGTGATGAAGGAATGACTGCATGAACAAACGAATGGGGAATGGAGGGTAAACATGCAGATCAAAAGACGCTGCACATCACAGCTGTGTGACCAGGTTCCAGGGAAAGAGAGCAGTGACAGAGCGGGTGAGCCCCTGGCCTGCATACCTTTCTTTGCAGTTGTGTTTAAACACGACGAAGCAGCCCAGACGAGAAGCAGGCTTGCAGAACCAAGGAGAACAGGCCAAGGCCAGCCCCCTCACAACAGCTCCCTGTGCCCGGCCTGTCCTTGTGGCTGAGCCCAGCCTGGCCCGGGGCCGTCCACAGCACACAGCTCAGCTCTGCACCAGCACTGGCCAGGCCTCTGCTCTTCCCGCTGGGGCCACGCCACAGGCAGCTGACGTGCAGACACAAGGAATCTAGAGAGAAGATGAGAGACTAACTGGCATCCTTTCCTCAACCTGGCAAAAGTGAGGAAGAAAGCGAGACGACCCGAGAAAAGAAAGGAACAAAGACACAGTTGTGGGCACGTTAAGGGACTGGGTTGAGGATGCGTTGCCATGGAGAACCCAGACCTTCTGCCTAACCACCCAATGTGGCCGCCGTTCATTGTGTGATGACTTAACTTTAACTGAAATAAAATTTAAAACTAAGTTTCTCGGGTGCAGTAGCCACAGTCAGACCAGTGTGGGGGGCCTCTCCACCATCCAGAAAGCTGTGCTGGGCAGCCCTGCCTCAGAGCCACACGCAAACCAGAGGCAAAGCCACCCCAGCGTGTGTCTAACATCTTGGGCAAGAAGCGCCAACTCGAGAACGGCAGGAGGATTTCCAGGTGCGTCACTGGGGTCTCCTGGCTCTTCCACTGGGAGAGGCCTTGAGAACACCTTGTCCTTTCTGGGTGACCCCATGTGTGACAATAAGCACTTGTTAAATGCTCCATGCGGGAAACACCACACGTGGCCAACGCAGTTCACCCAGGAGCTACGATCTCAGGGCTTTTTGTTTTTTTAATAACTTTATTTTCTTTTAAATCTGAGTTTAATTTTCAATTGAGTCACAATATATCCTGTGGCAGAAAGTCTGACTGACTTACTTCCAAGTAAAAACTGCAGGGTCCTTGAACGCTGACTCACTCCACCTTGAACTTAGCTGACTCAGAGGCTGGCTCCTGTTTTCCGCCCAGGCTGGTGCCTGCATTCCAGAGGGGTGAGGGGTCGCATGGCTTCTAGTGCTGTCCGTGGGAGGGGGGCGTCTGCTCTGCAGCTCTGTGGGGGACGTTCACGCTGCCTGGCTTTTGGTCATCAGACTCCACTTCTGATGAAGCCACAAAATGTCCACGATGCCACCATGAGCATGGCATTGGGCCCATGCAGGTCACGAGGCATTGTTCCCAGCCCTGTAGCAGGCCACCTCTTTGTCCCACTTCCCAGCCTGCTCTGGGGACATGAGGGTGTTTGGGACACTGAGTCCCTGCAGTGGCTCCCTCCCAGATCCTCTGCTTGGACCCGTGTGCTGTCACTTCTGTGCCGAGGCCACTGCACTGCGTGGGACAGAGCATCTCTTCCTGCTTGCTTTTCTCCCGGGGGGAGGACAGGTCCCCTCGACATTTAACTCTGTCTTAACCTCCGTGGCTTCTCCCACCTGCTCCTCAAAAGCAGACTCAGCTATTTAGAGTGGGTGGTAGGGGGCGAGGGAGGCCCTTGGGCCGTGCTCAGAGACCCCACGGGCCTGAGCCCTGCCGGCCGCATGGCCGTCCTCCACTCCGGGAAACTTGCGTCCGGCGTGAGAGCGCAGCAGTCTGGCTTCTCTCCGGTCTTTGCGACCTTGATGATCTGCGTATGTGCTGAGCTTTATTCCCGGATCCACTGTTCCAGTCCCAGAATGAAGCACTTGCCAATTAAAAGCTTGACTGTTCAGGCTGTGGTCCCCACCAGACGTTTTAGAACTCAAAGGAAGAATTGGACTCCGCTTCTGAGGGGGGTTTGCTGTGCTGCTGTCAGCTCACACCTCCAGAGACCCGCTGCCCCCTCCGGAGGGAAGGGGACGAGAGCCCTGCCGGCCTCTGATGCAGCACGTGTCTTACTGTGCATCTCGGTGGAAGCAGCTTTGTAAAACACTTGGACCTTCCGGCCAGTGGAATAACCTGCACTTGGGTCGTTGTCTCTGGTGGCCTCTGCCCCTGTCTAGAGACCCCCTCACACAGGCTGGTCTGCTCTGCTTTTCTCCAGCTCTTCCCCAATTTAGCTTAGAAGAAATATTTCAGAAGAGATTCAAGACGCAAGGCCATTGCAGTTTGAAGGGATTTAACAGAGCAAGTGATTGTGAACACTTTCATATGGGCCTCAGACACTTAAATAGCAGCCTGGTCTTGCATTCTGCACATTTCCCACGACTGTGGCCACGGCTGTCTCCACTGAGAGTCAAGTTTAGCAGCCGTAAGGCGTGTGGACAGGTCAGTATTGAGTGGGGGAACTGAAAAAGTATAGACACATCTATCTGTATCCACAAAGGTGAAAGTCTTCTGATCTCTTTCACAATAAACTGTTACCAAAATATAACACCTAACAAAATATCAGGCGGGTTATTGGCATTGTATCCTCATATGCTCTGAAAGTTTAAAGTATTAGCATATGAAAACGCAGCCTCCGTGTACTCCGCATGGGCCAGGGTTCCCAGCCTCAGATGACTTCTCAGAGTTTTTAAACTTGGCACGAATGACAAACATAACTACAATATCTGAAATGTATTTACACAGGGTTAGAAAACTGCTTATGAATAATGAGTGTCACTTAGTCCTTATGTCAGAGATTCCTACGTCACCTGCATGTCATCAAGAAGTGGGAGAATGAACATATATTTGTTCTAGGCTGTGGGAAAAGAGAAAATTAAGAAAAGAGAGCTTTCTTTAATAACTAACTGGCATAAAAGTCACAGTTTCCTAAAGCAATATAACTGTGCACAAACATTTTCAAACTGCAGTGAGCTGTGTTTATTTCCAGCAGCATGACGCAAAACGCCGAGCAGACGCTGATTCTCCTGTACCGTCGAGTGAGTCAGGCCAATTTCAAGACCAGAATGGCTGGTGATTCCTGCCTTTCCCAAAGCAGGAAACATGAACCCCTTGATTTTTCCTGCTCAGTTAAGTGGCAAGCACTAGGTCCTTATTCAGACGCTTTCGTTAATAAAGAATTAAACACAGGAAAACAGGAGAAAAACAGGATAAAAGACACTTAAAGATTCTTGAGTATACCCATTTGCTACTTTTAGTATTTAAACATCATTAAAAATAGCAAAAGTGGTTATAAAAGAATCCAACTCTCTCACGCTCTCCATAGGGGAGATATAATTAGGACACCCACTGACAGCACCCTGATAACAAGGACAGTTTTCTGTGTCTTCTCAGCTTCTGTTCAGCAGACGATACGTTACATGTCCGTCCTTCTTCCGATGAGAGGAAACGTGTTACAACTCAATTCATTTCTGTTGTTCATCAGACCCTCTAAACCCAACCCAAGGTGGTTTGGGAACGTGTGGAGCAGATGACTGATCTGTAGCTGATCGTCCAGGCTTTAAGCAGACTCTATAAATAAGAGACAGTGCAGCTGCATTGCACCCACATGTCAGCAGTTGCAGGTCCCCATCTGATCTCTCCTCAGTGTCTACGTCCACTTCCTCTTTTGTGATAAAGAATGTGTGGTAGCTAAGTGCCTCTGATCAGCAGGGGAAACCTCATTTCATAGAGTTAATCACTCTATTCTACACCCTGCAGGAGAGTTGTTCAGGTTTTAGATACACACTGGCCCACACTTTGAAATCACTGGGAATTTTACCATCAGTATTTGTGATACGTGAAGAAACAAAGTTTTTCTGTATCTAGAACAATCTGTGTGATAGCAGGAGACCGGGTTGGGCACCACTCATCCTAAGCGTTACCTACTAATTTTACAGATTGTAAATATTAAGCCTTAATTTCATCCTGGGATGCTAATAGGAGACTCTCAGTTGCGAAACACCATTATTATTGAATAAGTTAGAGAATGAAGCAGTTGGCGCCATGATAATTTTTAAACAAGCTCCCAGGATCCCTGGCTTTCAAAAGTTGAAGGAGCAGTTTTTCACCCATCCTTTTCTTACTTGTGATCGTTCTGCTGACCGCGCTTCCATCGGCCGGCCATCACCACACACAGCGAGCCAGGGGATGTAAGAAAGAAGCGATGGAGCTGTTTATTTGCCTCAAAATGAAACCCAATATTTGTTTGAGGTTCCAAATATTTAGATAATTTACCCACTAATTTTTATTTTACTTCTTGTTTTGAACATCCTTTTCCAGAGCCAAAATGCCCTTCCCTCCACTTTATTTGTTGATTTAAGTGTCTTGTGCGAAAAGAAACAGGAACAGATGGACTTTTAAAAATGAGAATAGCGCTGCTTCATTTGTGCCTAGTGAAGAAAACTTTTGTTTTTCTCACCTTTTCAAATATTTTCCTTTCTGTTTAGTTTTTCGTATTCTGAGTAGGAAGCGGGTAGGCATGGTGTTTTTTGAGCTTATCCTATTTGCGATTCACTGAATTTTTGAATCTGTAAATTTGTGTCTAAAACCATATTTGGGAAGCTTTTAGTCATTATTCTTCAAAACAATTTTTCTCCAAGCGCCGAATTCTTTCTCCTCCCACTCTGGCGCTCCAGTGTTGTGAAAATTAGATTTTGATGTTGTCCTACGGGTTAATAAGACTGTGTTTATTCTTCTTCACTGTTATTCAGATTGGGTGATGTCTATTGATCTAGCGTTGAGTTCACTGTTTGTCTATCATCTATACTGTTCTAGCGAGCTCATCCAGTGAGTTTTTTATTTCATCTCTTGTATTTTTCAGTTCTAAAACTCCATTTGGTTTTTTTTTCATAGTTTTTCATTCTCTACTGAGAACTACACCTTCATTCATTTCAAGAGTATTTACCTTGATCTCAAGGAGCACAGTGACAGCCGTCGCCTTGATGTCTTCATGGTAATTCCAACACCTGGGTCGTCTTAAGATTGGCTCGTGTTGATATTTTTCCTTTGATTAGTTATAATTTTTTTCTAGTTCTTTGTATGTTTAATAATTTTGTGTTATATCAGGGACCATTTTTAATATTGCACGATGAAATTCTGGCTCCTGTTAAAATCCTCTGGAAAAGTTAAGTTTTGTTGTCACTCAGTGTAGTTAGGTTGAGACGGTCTCACCCTGCTGGGCAGTATTCCAGTGTCACTACCATATCACTTTTCTCTGCTTCTCAGAAGCACCCATGCCTTGGCCTCCCAGGGTTTGTCTAGGACTTGGGCTGTGGTTGATGTCACGGGTCAGAACTCAGAGTTTGGTGCTTTGCCACGAAGCTTTGGGTCTTTTGTGCACATGTGCAGTTTAGAGGTGAGCCTAAGACTTGTGTCAATTCACGAACAAAATCAGC
Organism: Hipposideros armiger; assembly: GCF_001890085.2. Classification (NCBI taxonomy): domain Eukaryota; kingdom Metazoa; phylum Chordata; class Mammalia; order Chiroptera; family Hipposideridae; genus Hipposideros; species Hipposideros armiger. Next base: position 1,085,646 of record NW_017731649.1, on the reverse strand, counting down.
AGCTTCCCTTCTCAAGCTGTCTCCTCTCCGAGATCCCTGCCAGCTCCCAAGGCTCCAGCGTGCTTTCCCAAGATAGGAGGTGTGTGTGCTTGACCACTGAGTGGCTGAGACGAGAGAAGGAGAAATAAGTGGTGAGGGATTTCCACCCCCCGAGGCTGCTGGGTCCTCTGCATTCAGTTTCATTCTTCCGACCAGAAGGACGTTTTCTCATGGAGTTTTAGGTTCTCATGTTGCCATTGCTGCGGGAACCTGGGCCTTTCCTTCCACACTCTTCGTCTTACAGGAATTCTCTTCCTGGTCATCAGACAGATAAACAGCGTTTGTCTCAGACTTTCTGCTGCCAGTGTCTGCGGTGCAGTATCTCACCAAGGCAACCTTCAGGTTGAAGCTAGGAGATAAAAGAGAAAACTCGGCCAGTAGGGCTTCTTCACTGTGACTTCCCTCCTTAGTAACTACTCTCCTATCGTTAACGTTCAGTCTTTGGGTAGTTGCTGTTTGGTTTGAATTGGAGTTTTCATTGTAATAGTAGGAGAGCTGGGGTGCTTGCTCCTGGGCAGTGCCACGCTGCATTTTTCCCACATTCTAGCTTCTCGTATCATATCTATATACTGATTATGAACTACAGATAGGATATGGGATGGAAGGAAGGAAGGAAGGAAGGAAGGAAGGAAGGAAGGAAGGAAGGAAGGAAGGAAGGAAGGAAGAAGGGAGGGAGGGATGGGCCATCCCTAGGGTTTGATTCTGAAATCTCAGGGCTTTTCAGGCTTAGCTTTGGGTTGGGGACACAGGTCACCAGCACTGGGGCCAGCCTCAGGTCTCCTCATTTAACTAATTTTACACTTTTCAATCTTTGTATTTGTTTTCTGCTTTTACAAAACCGTACTCGTGGCTTGTATAATGGACTTAGAGATTCACTGGATGCTTATTCTGTAGATGGTGCTCAGAAAAGTCACAGTGAAGAGTGTGACTCCAGCATAGGTGACTCTGCACACGGACTAGTCCCAGTCAAATGAGCCATCGGTAATGGCGCATCTCACCGTCTTTCTGAGTCCATGAATATTAAGTAAAATAAATGCTTTTGGAGTTTCTTACTGAGAAGAATTGCCATCTTTTTGAGTGGGAATGGCTTTGTGTGTTTTATTCACTTACCACAATGGGACCCTACATGGGTATAATTTTGCTGGTTTTCATCTTATGTTATATCTTCTGCTTTTATAGAAAGGCTGCCTTTTTTAAAAACTACAGTTGAACATATTTACTAGATCTTCCATGTTCTTTGCATAATAAAGTAAAATATCTGCCTTATATAAATTTAGCTTTTGGAAAAAAATGCTATTATATATATTTTTGCAGGTGAATTGAAAATATTTATATTCTCTTGGAAGTGTTTGCATAATTAGCTAGAAAATTTAGAGGTACTATATAGTGTCCAAGTGAAGTGATGTGTTTAGTTGTGATATCAGAAAGCATACACTATCCTTTCTTTACAAGGGACTTTTTATATTTGTAATTAAATAATTCATTACATTATTATATTGATTATCATTCTGTGAGTATTCTTGAGATTGACATAAATCTTAATTAAATAAATACCTATTCTATTTAATTAAAAACACTCCAAGAAGCCCATTTAAAGAGTGTATATGAAACCTGAATTCAATTTCTAGCTGTAGATAGTAATACTTATATTTTTATGAAGCAGTCACTCGAAAATGTGAGAGAAGAAGGATACATTTAATTAAGGGCTGAATAAAAAAAAACAGAGTAAAGTATAAGAGGCTTCAAAACTCTGGAAAGATGAGAAAATTGCAGTTCTCTTTAGATTATATAAAAATGAAAATCTCTTTATAACAAATGTTATTAACATTTATTATAACAAAACAGTAATAACAAGAGTATTTACTTTTTCAAAATGTAAAATTATATTTTACAATAGAAAAGAAAGATTAAACGGCCAAGATTCAATAATATAAAATTCTGATTTGATTTATAAATATAGGAGGAGAGCTTTATGGTTCAGCAAATTTTCCAATCTCATAGCTTTGTTTTGGGAACAAAAGATATTATGAAGCAATAGTTGGTACTTTAAAGGTATTTATTACAAGGGCCAGGGCTGTTTGGCCCATATGCCACCCTGATAAATCAGAGTGAAGGGGAAGGGACGCTACGTTTCCTGAACACTGGCTATGTACTGGTCCTGTTGACGTACATTTCTTTAGTTAATGTTCAAACCAAATCTGTGAGGAAAGATCAAACCCAGACGCATTCAGTAACAGGCCCTAGTTCGTCCTCGTTGGTTAGTACATGGCCGAGCCAGGATTCCCAACCGATACCCAGGTTCAAACACACTGACTTGAGCAAATGTATGATATTTTAACTGGCCTGGGGCAAAATGAAGCAAAGAAATGCTAAATGCATACAAAGTACAAAATTATTACTGATACTTAGAATTTGTCCTTTTTCCTTTTTGATAGTAAATTAATTTCTTTACAATGTTTACTTGGCAAATAAATAAAGACATAAAATCAGCAACCATATGCTGGTCTTTAAATGTATTAGACAAATCTGAGTCCATGAAACCTCAGTGTCAAGGAACCATCGCTGTCTCTGCCTCTCGTTCTCAACGCTGTTAATCTCTGTCAAGCGGAGACCCATCCCAGCAGTCAATGTCTTTCTAGTTATCAGAGTGCAAATGTTATCATTGTTATTTCCATTGTATTCTGCAAGGAAATAAAAAAAGGAAACTATGCACACCTACTCCTATACTGTGAGTCAGAGATTTCCTACATGCCTGGAATGTGAAATCATCTCAAAACTCCCTAAAGAGAGCTCAAAAACACTGCATTGGCTTAGAGCCATGATTGTATTTTCCAGAAAAATATTTTTAACTTACAAAAGATAATGACTCCTTCATTGGTAGAACCACCTTCTGTACTTGTAAAAATGCCAGACAACCACTGAAATTCCTAGCCAAAAGATCAAAATATGAAATCCATTTGTTGATTTCTGACAAGATTTGTGATTCATTAAATTGTTTTTTTCAATGACCTAGATTTGTTTCTAAAAAACAATTTTGAAAAGGCCTTGAAACAGAACATTCCTGACTGTTCCTGTTACCCCCGACAGCTGTGCCCTGGCCTGGGGTCCGCCGTCTCTGATGCTCGGGCAGCTCGCTCAGCTCCGGAGGCTGTTCCTGCCAGCCCTGAGGCCTTGACCTTCGTCTTCATAACTCGTCAAACCCTGACTCTCACCTCCTGCAAGGCCTTTGGGTTTTCAAAGGACGCACTCATACAACATTTTGGTTTAAAAATGGAAAAATGAATTTAAGTTTCTGTATTTTTCCAAAACTTACTCGGTTTTATTCATCCACATCCATTTTGCTTCAGGTCTTCTATGGAACGTAGGTTGCACTGGAAAATATTTGTGGTTAAGCAAATACGATTTTGTTGGAATAATAAGCAGTCCTTTGGGACTCCTTGGAGCTGTACACGTCTGAACAGTTCTTCGCGAGGCTTTCGCCTACTTGGCGCTGCGTCTCTCCTTCCCATCCACGTTATGTCCTGACCCCTCGATGCTCTCCCACACGTTGCAATTTCTCTATTCTTCCCCATAGACATGTGTTCACTTAGATAAGGTAGTTAGATAGATCTGTAGTTATCATAGAAACCTGGTAGCTGAATTACTTTTCTGTACATGGGCTCTTCCATTCCCAGTGACATGTGATGCAGAACCTCTGCTCTTTCAGCGCCGGCCATGGGATCCGCACGCTTCTCCTTGGCTGAGGACTGTTTCAGCAGGACACCCACCCACACGCATGCTTTGTCAGGAAGATGAGGCTCTGAGGGGTCCATCTGTGTGGAAACGCTTGCACGAGGAGGAAAATGAATCGTTTCGGGGAGAGAGGGTGCAGAGGAGAGGCAGGAATTGGCAAAGTTCTTGATACAGCTACTTCCCCAAACCTCACAAACTTTAAAATAATTTATGAAACAGGCAGGAGATGTGACAGGAGGATTTATTGTGGGTGCAAACAGGCAGAGGCTGAGCTTTGCATGGAGGTTTGATTGACATGAGGATGCTGGAGATAGGAGAGGGGACTCAGGCAGGAGACAGAGGGCCCTGGGATCTCACAGTGTGTGTGTTGGCTGTTGGGGTCAAACTGACCTCCTTCTGTGGGGCTGGCAGGGTGTGGCAAGGCTGTAGTTGCTGACAGTCCCTGTGATGGACATGTGGGGAACGGCCGAAGGCACCACGGGCCCGAGGCGGTCCTCCCCTAGCACGCACTACTGATTCCCCCACAGCTGCTCTTAGCTCCTCGGGAACCTCAGGGTCCCAAGAGGCATGTGGCTTTTCTCCTACAACCTAACAGCCTGGGCTGGTGGTAGAAGCTGTTGGGAAGGGACAGGCTCCTCAAGAGCTCGGGGACATGTTACGGGGGAATTGTGTCACCTCAAAAAATATACTGACGTGCTCAACCCCATAACCTGTGAATACGAGGTCGGACAGTTAAGCTTGCGAACTCACCCTAGAAAAAGTGCTACATGCCTCATTGCTGAATATCACTATGGTCACCTTCGAAGTCCTCCCCTTGGGAAGCTATGCACCGACGCCAGCGCCCAGCCCACCTTCAAAGCAATTTTGGAACTCTTTTTCTGGAATGGCCATCAGAGCTGTCGTCGTATTACCCTTAATGTCCTGAATGTCATCAGAATGTCTTTCTTTCAATATTTCCTTTATCTTTGGGTAAAGAAAGAAGTCATTGGGCCAGATCAGGTGAGTAGGGAGGGTGTTCCAATACAGTGATTTGTTTACTGGCTAAAAACTCCCTCACAGACAGTGCCATGTGAGTTGGTGCATTGTCGTGATGCAAGAGCCATGAATTGTTGGCGAAAAGTTCAGGTCATCAGACTTTTTCAGTACTTCCAAATAGTAAAGTTGGTTAACTGTTTGTCCAGTTGGTACAAATTCATAATGAATAATCCCTCTGATATCAGAAAAGGCTAAGAGCATCATTGCAACAAGTTCACGAACTTAATTGTCAGACTTCATATGGCCTTACTTGGAAATAGAGTCCTTGCAGATGTGATCAATTTAAGATGAGGTCATATAGACCCAAACCCAACAGTACTGTGACTTATAAGTAGAGGAGACTGGAACACAGACATGGACAGAAAATGGCTATGTGAGGACTGTGGTAGAAATCAGAGTGACATGGCTTCAAGCCAAGGGATGCCTGGGGCCACCCGAAGCTGGAAGAGGCTTCAAGTGTCCTGTCCTAGAGTCTTCGAAGGGCGTGTGGCCTTGGGACATCTTGATTCCAGGCCTCTGGCCTCCTGAACTATGAGGGAATGAATTCTGTTATTTTTAACCACCCAGCTCACAGGATTTAATCAGAGCAGCCCCAGGAAGCTAACACGGGATGTAAACATCATAGCAAACATTGGAGATGGGAATAAAACTGCTCTGTCTTTCCTCTTTACTCACCCACAGAACATCATTTCCCTGTTCCATACTCGAAGTCATCTTATTAATGCTTTAGTAACTTTCAAATACTGAAGTTATGGGTAGTTGGCTGTACATATATCCATTTTTTAATTTAAATGTACATAAAAAGTACGTGGGTTTTTTCTCACTTGATGGAATAAAATATGTTCTGTCTAATAGCACTCCAGAGGGTAAAAAGAAATTCCTCTCACAGCATCACGATTTGTGACGTGTCAGGTCATAGTCACCCGAGGGACTGTTTTAACAAACAACTTGAAATGTTTATTGAGCTAGTAGTTTTCTTTACTTTCACATGTGGAATCCCTCTTTGATGGGGTTGGCGTTTTCACTCCCACCCTCCCCACCCTGGCCCCAGTGGAGTAAATGAAACTGAGGGTTTCATAAGTGACACCCTGGGGACTCAAGTGCACACGTGAACCTGATTACTGGGGACTTGTTTTCCCCTGAAGTGTTAAGACTGAAGCCTGACAAGTGTTTCTCATTGTTTCATATTTACTTGACGTTGTACAATGAGCTTTGTCCCTTAAGCACGCGTACATTTTGCTGGAGAATATTGGCAGATGCCGTTGGCCGCTGAGCAGCGGGCTGAGCTGAGGACGCTGTCTGTCCCAGTTCCAACAATAACGGCCTGAGCTGCCTCTGCCTGCAGCCTGTACGGGGGTAGCCATGGTGGTCTCTCTCTCATCTCAAGCATTTGTGTGAAGTAGGCAGACATCACAATCTCCATTAAACACCCCAGACCCTCTGGGACCGTGGGTGAGTCCCAGTCCCCACAGCTCAGACAGGTGAGGATTGAGTTGGTCACTGCAGGTCAGCGAAGGCTGGACCGGCCTGGGCTCCAGGTGCACGTGTCCCTGGACACCTACCTCTCACATGGCTGCTGTGGCCGAGCCTGTGGGCCCAGGGCTGGCTCTGGGGGACACACAGGTCTCCTGGGAGGACCATTGCCCACCAGAAGCGGTGAGACAACTTCTCGGAAGTTGAGCGTGACAGACGCGCTCCTCCAGCTAGAGTCCCGGGGGAGGTGGCGCCATGCCCTGCTGCCTGGCACTGCGAGGGTGGCCACACGTGGTGTGCAGTCAGAACAGCTGACACACGCCCGGGAGGCCGCTGCCAGGGGCACGGGGTGTTCACGGCCACGCCGTCACCGGCCATGGGAGCTCCTGGGACCCTGTGTGCCCAGAACAGCCTCTGCTGTGGCTCCTCTCGACGCGTGTCCGCGTGTTTTCTGAAGAACGGTGTATCCTGCCCCTGCCTCCTGTCACATGCTGCTCTCTTTTCACTGCTTAGGAGGAAGTGGCAGCACGGGACGCTCCCCACGTCTGTTGGGCGGCCTTTCAATGCTCTGGGGAGCTGAGAGTTTATTTTCTATGCCTTTATCTAAACAACTTTTTCAGATAATTGTGAAATTCTCTCTTTAAATTTTAGCAATTCCAGAGGCTATCTCCAAGTGTCTCATGGCCTTCCACGTCAGGTGGTCCCAGCTGGACCGGTGGCCTCACTGGCCACGGCGCCCTGGCTGAGAGCCCAGATGTCTCATTTCTTTTGTGTCGTGTGTGTGTTTCAACCTCCCCACTTTTCTCCCTGCCTTTTCATCTCACCTTTCTAAAAATGTTCTGCTTTGTTCTAACTGACAGAGTCAAGACCCAGTGTCCTAAAACTTGCCCTCATGAAGGGACAGCAGAGGCAACAAGTTAAAGATCAGAATTCAACACCATGAGGTACCTACGAGCTTTCAGTGTTTGTCAAAATGCGAACTATGGCGGCCGCCCAGAGCCTGTGGAGAGGGAGAGAACCGTGTGTCTCTACCTGGTCCTGCGACAAGTGTCTTCGGTGGCCCTCCCAGACCTGGGACGTGGCTTCTTCTGTTGGGGTCCCCGTGCCTCATGGGTGCCGGTCCCAGGAGGATTGCCCACGAAGACCAGGAGCAGACTGTTGTGACCCCAGGTGACCCTAAACGGTAAGTGGCATTCATAAAGACAGCTTTCAAGAGTAGACAGTCCTAAGTGTAAGTAACAGGCTGGGACAGACTGGTCAGCTGGCGCGTAGGGTTCAGCACGGTGTCACCCTTCCTGAGAACACAGGCTACCTCTGTTCACTCCCATACCACAGGGACACGTCACTTACTGTCCTTTACAACAGTCTCGGGAGGGAGAAATATAACGTCCCATTTTATTGATGACAGAGAGAGAGACAGAGAGGGAAAGAACAAAGAAAACAATAGGAACTAGAATTGTCCTCACCAATAAATCAATATGCATCAATGCACAACGGTATTCAAACGTGTGTGGTTTAATACACAGTCCTTCCCAAAACCCACTGGCTTCATCTCCAGCACAATTGCTGCAGCCCACGCCCGTGCTTCTCTGCTGGATGAGCAGGAGCAGGTGACACAGGTGTCCTGACCCCAGTCCCTTCCTTCTGAGCCCCAGCACGGCCCGGCCCCAGGGAAACCCACCCACCTCTGGTCCTCCAGTGTGGCCCGTAGCGCCCCCACTCTCTGTCCCTGCAGGCCGTCCCCCACCTTCCTACTGAGCCTGTCCTGTTGGGCTCAGAGCCACCGCTGAGCGTGTGTGGGCACGGAGCCCTGCTGGCCTGGGACCGTGGGCTCCCGCAGCCCACCGCCAGCGTCCAGAGCAACCTGCCTCGGGCCGAGTGAGGACACGGAATTTCTCCGTGCGTCCCCTAGCGGTTCAGCATTCCACGTCCTGGCTGCGCTGTGTTCTTCGCCTGCTGTCGCCATTCACCGTCCTCAGCCCCAGGCTTTCACTTGTCTTGCAGCCTCGGTGTCAGCCAACAAGCCCTCACGACCTTCACACACTCACCTCGAGCCCCGCTTCGGGCCAGGGTCTCAGTGGGGAAGGAAGGGTGTCCATGTGACATGAGAGACTGGCACCTTCCAGGTGTTTGTTTTTAACGTGTCCCAGTGACGCTCTTTGACAGGACAATTGTGTTTAGATGGCAGTTGCTTGCAGTATTGTTTTGCATGCAGCGAGGAGTCTGGCTTCCACATTTGGTTGCAGTGAAGTTCCATTTCGGAGGGTCCCCCGCCTGGCCGGCCACCCAGCCTCACGCCGGGACACCAGGTGCGAGGGACCTCAACTTCCCAGGCACAGCCCAGCCGGCCTTGACTGACTATAAAGAGAAGAAGGAATATTAAGGGAGCAGGAGGAAAGGGGCGACCAAAATGGATGTGTTTGCTTTGTTTCACTTAAATCGCACTGGGCTGAGAGGGCAATTATGGAAAACAGCAGAAGGAACTGTTCTTGAAACCGTTCCCATGATTCGCTGAAAGACTCCCACCCACACGCAGGAACCGCGTTCCCCGCGGAGGCACAGAAGCTGCTAACCTCCCGGGTGGTCTGGGCCCAGCACTGGGAGAGTGGCTGCCTGTGTGGCTGGGACTGGGACAATTTGGGGTTTATGTAGTGTGGTTTAATTCACAGAAGAAAATGCCTTTAATCAGGCAGCAGGAATGCTGCCCTGCACTGTGTGTGCAGCAAGGACCCACTCTGATGAGCCTGGCCCCATCTGATGGGGGCTGGGGACCCCTTCCCTGGGCCCCGACTTTGCAGGCAGGCTCTCAGGCGGGCAGGGACTCCCTGAGGCCACCGTGCTCCCTGCCTCGGTGCAGGCCAGTCACTTGGGATGGCATGCCCTTCTTGTAGGAACTGCACCTGTGTGGGGTCCCCACCTGCTCCCACAGGCCCCGAAGGCAGAGCAGACTGTCTTCGTCACATGGGGTTGCAGGCGGTTCCTGGATGCAAGGGTTCCCCTGGTCCCCCTGTCTGCCCTGGGGCACCACAGAGTGGCTGGAGACCCCGCCCGGGCGCCTTCACCTGCTGAACTCCACCCATGACCTGAGAAAGGGCACCGGTGACACGGTCCTCACAGGCACACATGACGGTTCAAGGCAGAGCCCGAGGAAGGCGCCTGGTGGGCGCTCACCCTCCGTCCACAGGAGCATTGTGGTCGGTGCCGACGTCCAGACACACCACAGGCGGCCAGGGCTCAGACACTGCCAGTCATCGGCGCTGATGCCACCATTGCCACCGACTGGCTCTGGCACGGACACGTAATTTGTTTTTGTCACTGGTGATGCTGTCAATGCGTGCTGGCTGCCCTCGTGGCTGTGAGACAGAAGGCTCTGTCCTGGCCTCTGGACAGAAGGCGGCCTGGATGACCCTGGAAAGTAAGCCTTTAATATCATTCTCAGGAAGACAGCTGCTTGTACAAAAAGCTTTGACTGGCAGAATTCAGGCAATGGTCTGCCTTTCCGGAAGGAGCCTGTCACAACAATAGCACTGAGAAGAATGATGCTGACGGCACAACGTCGGGGCCTGGCTTCAGTACGTGACTCCGCTTCCTCAAATGCCGCGTTGGGGACAGTGGTCGTCACTTCAGCCACTGTGCCTTTGAAGAAACGTTTGCTCTTCACAGCACAATTCAGCAGCCAACCGCTGACCCCACACCCACCTCTGCTGTCAAAGCTGAATCTGTGTAGGTTGGTCTCTCAGAGACGGTTTAGGAAACGATACTAGAAATGTGTCCCAGGTGGACACTGCGTGTGCACGAGCAGGTGAGGGCGGACGGAGCGGGCAAGGACAAGGACAAGCTTCACGGCTGCTCCCAGGAACAGCCACTGTCTTGGCTCAAGGCCACCCTCCCTGAGCTTTCTGTCCTCCCCTTTCCCGCATAAAGCCAACCTGGGCACGTGTCACCCTTTGAGAATGATTCCCTGATGGCGGCATGAGCTACGTGAGCCAGGTGAGCAGACTGTGCCGATAGCTAACGTGTTAACGTGCATTAGGTCCCGTGTTGGCCCAGTTACAAAGCACGTGGCTCCACGGGCCTCTGGGGGAAGGGACCTCCCGGTGGCAGCGATCACCAGATCCTGGCAGGCAGGGGACAAAGAATTCTGGACCATGCAGCCCACGGCCCAGAAGGGGTTGACATGCTTACCTATAAACATGACCAGCTCAAGGGCCAGCTCATGCGCATATGTCCCATCCGCTTCTCAGCAAAGACAAAGCAGTGACAGCTCCCTGAGGCTGACTCCCTCCATCACCGCCTTCAATGGGGCGCAAACCGTCCCCCGGGTCCTCCTGGGATGCACAGGCACAGACGCAGGGGTGCTGCTCCGTGGTCACTCCATCCCAGTGGCGATCGCCAAAGGCCAGGGAGCCCCGTGAGACTCAGGCCGACCTCTGCCTTTGTCCAGGCAGTGTGACCCAGTGGCACCGCAGGCGCCCCGACAGGTGGAGGGCGTGCCGCCAGCTCCTGCCCTCACGCTGCCCTCACCAGGCCCGCTGGCTTCTTTCTGTGGGCCTCACATTCTCTGTCACTGATCAGAGCCAGGTTTTGTCAGGCTAGACAACGAGGCGACTCCAGCCAGGGCCATGTCCCTGCGGCCACTGCAGAAGGACCCTTGCATCTTCTTCCACGCCGGCCGGCCCAGGGTCCCTTCAGCCCCCTGCACGAGCTGTGTGCCCGCTCAGGGTGCTGTCCTGCCAACACGGGACCCGGCTCGGGGGCTCCCCCGTGCTCTGCCCTGTCTGTAGAAGCTCCGGAGGGCAGGCAGTGGCCTCTGTCTCTGGGTGTCACTCCCAGCAACAAGGTTGGGGAGCTGAAGGCACTTGAGTGTATTTTGAGTATATGTTGAAGCTTCGCGATGACTTGTCATTCTCAGAGAACAACCGTGCTACACACGCCACAGCCGTCTCTTCAGAGACACAGCAGTTTCAGGAAACAGACCTTTGCAGACACCAGGTTTTCGGTGGTCTTTGGGGTAAGTCGAGGCAGGGTAGTGTCTGCCCTCCTGGACAGGGCCTGGGATCAGGGGATGATGTGGCCTCATGACCTCTCTCTATGGTGGCCACGTGAGCATCTCGGGGCCAACCCAACAAAGTACTGCAAACCAGGTTGCTTAAAATGACAGAAATTGTCCTCCCACTTCTGGAGGTCGGAAGTTCGAGCCCCAGGCGTCCCACCTCCCTCGGCGCCTCGGCCTGAGTCCTGCCTCACCTCTTCCAGCTCCGCGTGGGGCCAGCAGATCCTGGTCCTCCTTGTGGACACACCAGGGCGTCTCCGCCTCCGTCCTCCATGGCTTCTCCCTGTGCGTGTCTGTGTCCATACGTCCCCCGCTTATAAGGTCACCAGTCATGTGCATTAGGGCCAGCCATCTCCAGTCTCACCTCACCTTAACTTGATCGCACCTGCAAGGACCCTGTCCTCAAATAGTCCCAGTCACAGTTTCTGGAGCTTAGGACTCCCAGCCTTCTTCCTGGGAGACACATGCGACCCACAGCACAGGTCCTGGCAGTCCCCTCCCACTGACAACCCCTGGGGGCCACCCAATCTATCAGGGACCCCTAAACTCAAAAATAAAGCAAAGAAAAACATCACAGAAGAAAGTATACTTTCTGTAACATGTTACCCTAAAAAAACCAAAGAATTATGCAAAGTAGCTACAATGTTAACTCAGCAGCAGTCGTGCTAGGCGTTGTCAGGAGTCCAGCCTTTTATGAAAACCTCATATTTGTGACCTTTGACCCCAGAGCACTTTCGGGACTCAAAAATATTCCTCAGTTCAGGCAAAGGTGCACGTAACTACCACAGCTGCTTAGAGCTTTCAAAAATAATTGTTCACGAGTTCAGCAAGGGGAAAGGGCCGCCTCACTGTGGGGCACCGCAGGTCGGGGGCAATCACTCACACAGTGAGTGACACCGAGTAAGAGAGAACCAGGGCCCAAAAGTGTATACACAGAATAATTTCAATTATATAAATACATGCATAAAAAGCCTGAATGAGAAGGCTTGCAGTCGTTCTCTCTGGGTGGCAGAAATATAAGATACTGAAATTTCTTCTGTGTACTCTCCTGTATGTCCTTAATTCTCTGCAGTAAATAGAAATTATATTTCTACGGAACAAAAAGGCAGGAAGCATTATTTCAAAATAAATGCAGGTTATTTTCTGACAGCCACAAAAGAAGTGGGCCCCACTCAGCGAGGCTCTGCCCTTTGAAGGGCCCCTCTCAGCGAGCAGATTATGTGACTGCCCAGCGGATGCGAGGCGGGCTCTGCGCAAGGGAAGGAAAGTGGGGGGAAATCAGTGAAAAAAAGGACTACGGGGCCGTCTTGAAACACTTATCTTTTCTGTTTTAAATGTTACTGAACGAAAGGAGGCTGCGGGGTTGTGACAACGCCTCCTGCAGCAGCTGCGATAACGCCCGCCCGCTGACCCGGGCCCCTTTCTTTGTGGGTAACGGCCGCGTGGCGGTGGGTGACCTCCCCTGGGTGTCGCGGGCGCATGTGTGTCTCCCAGAAGGCAGAGCAAGGCAGGAGGAGTTTGGGGCCCTGTGGACGGTTCCAGAGAACGAGCCTTGCGTGTGTGACCAGGAGCCCGTGAACCACAGTGGAGGGGACGTCCACCTGCCCGACGCCCTGGTGGCCGCACGCCAAGCCGTCTCTCCAGGGCGGCGTCCCCTGCCTCCCAGACCCCTAGCTCAGCGATGACCTTTGCTGTCACTAGAAATACAGAAGTGTTGGCAGCAAAGGGACCGTGCTCCCTGAATGCTAATCCACAGAGCCCACTTTCTGATCGCAATGGAAGCGCCCTGCTCCCAAGGCCAGGCACCACCCGGCCTTCGTCATGCGGACACCAGGCGTGGAAAACCCCCGATCGCCCCCCAAGGGCCCCGGTGACACGGCGTCTTCCCCCAGCACCCACTTCCCATCCGGGGGGTTGTCTAATCAGCATAGAGCACGTGTTAACTTACTCTGTCTTTAAAAAATAAATGCTGTTGCCTTAAAACCCTGTCCTGCCCGCGCCCTCTTCTCCCTTTAACCACAAAAGTTATGGAGAGAGTGCGCGTGTCCCCTGCTCCGCTGGGAAGGCGCCGGCTGGCCCCGCCTGGCTTCCCTCCTGGCCCCCCACCTGTGTCCTGCCTGGCCCCCCACTTTTCTGAGACACAGGCTGTGCCCAGATTGGAAACGCCCCTGGCCCCGAGCCCCCCTCTGGCGGCTGGCACGCACACCCTGGCTTCCCGTCCGGTCAGGGCTTGTCCTTCCCAGTGTCCCGCCCAGGGCCACACTCTCTCTGGGTGAGGACGCCAGCTTCCAGCATGTCCACACGTCCAGGGTTTCAGGACTGTACGTCTAGTCCTGACCGAGGCCCCACTTCCAGGTTTTCTGTCAGCTGCTGACTTGCTCTCTCCACGTGGACACCGTTCCACCGTCAAATTCTTCACGTCTCGCCCCCACACTTGCCTTTGCCGGCCGCCCAGTGTCCGTCACAGGCGGGCCAGTGGTGGGGAGGACATGTGTGCAGAGCTGAGCCCCGCTCTGGAAATCGGGGTAACGGTACTGCCCAGAGCTGCCGTGACTAGTGACTGGAGTTAATACAGCTAGTCTCAGAGCTGGGCCTGGCATACGGCAGCACCACGTAGGTGTTCACGGCTACTACTAATTACATTGTCATTACCCACCCAGCTCCTTGAAGCCAGAGCTTAACCGCCGCCCTCGACTCCCCTCCGGGCCGCACCCGTCCAGCTCGTCAGCAGGTATAGTCTCTTGACCCAAGCCACCCTGAGACCCACTCGCACGTCCTGGGAATGCCGCCACCACCTCTCACCGAGAGACCCCAACAGCCCCCACTTTGCCCCTCGAGTGTTCACTTACCTTGGGGTCCATCCTGCAGACGGTGCCCTGGGGACTCTGTGAAGCATGAAGGCCAGACGCCGCGGTCACCGAGCCAAAGCCCTCCAGGCGCCTGAAGGACAGAGAGGCCCTAGGTCCCTTCCTCGCGGCCCCTGGTGGTCGGCACTGTCCCCACCTTCGCTCTGTGCTGCCCAGCGGCTGCCTGTAACCTGCCTGCTGCTTCGCCTTCCTGTCCCTCGCACGTCACCGCTCGGCCCCGCTGGGCTCCCCTCTGCTCTGCACAGTTTTCCTAAACCTTCACACAGCTCACCCCTTCCTGGAATTCGGGTGCCAGTGAAAATGTCACCACCTCCAAGAGGCCCTTCCCAACCACCCTAAAATATCCACGGCCCCAAACCCATCACGCTGGGTGCCATTTCACGTTAATTCCCATTATGTGCATCTGCCCTTCGCTGAGACTGTGGGTTTGTTTAGTTTGTCTCTTTCTGCTGTAATGTCAGCTCCTTAAGGACAGAGATCTTTGGGGCTTGTACTCCTGGAGGAGTGCCTGGCTTATAGCAGGTTAAAGACACTTGTTGGATTTGGGGGGGAGGAACGGAGGGAGGAAGGAAGGTCACTCTGCTCAGATTTGGGGTGTGTCCCTGGCACTGGCCGTGGAGCCAAGGCCCCCCACAGTGCCCCGTCTGAGGCCTTGGGCTCCCTGCCTTCTCGGCCCTCGTCAGCCCTGCCTCGGGGCCTTTGCACCCGCCATCCCGCTGTCGTGCAGGAGCAGCCCACCAAGATGCCGACTGGCATCCCATCTGTTGTGTTTGCCGGCTGACGCCCTGGATCGCTAGCAGGCCAGCTCCTGGAGGGGAGCCGTGCCTGTCCCCACACAGAGGCGTGACTTGTGCAGGGCACTGAGTGAACGAACCCAGCACAGGAACGGGGTGGCCCAGGACCACCCCTCATCTCAGTTTACCTTCCTGTCCAGCAGGAGTGTTCCTTCTTGACCGCATCACCTTACAAAGAGGAGCAGTGGAGAGCACAGCCCCCAGGGCTGAGACGCACTGGACACCTGGATTATGAAAATGAGTTTTCCTTGTGATAGGACAGGAATCGGGGTCAGGGACGGGCGGCCAGCAGTGGCCGAGCTGAGAGGTGGGCGTGGGGTACGGACACGGCGCCCCCTCTCGCCCACCTGTGAGGACGGGGGACTTACTTCGTCTACG
Organism: Hipposideros armiger; assembly: GCF_001890085.2. Classification (NCBI taxonomy): domain Eukaryota; kingdom Metazoa; phylum Chordata; class Mammalia; order Chiroptera; family Hipposideridae; genus Hipposideros; species Hipposideros armiger. Next base: position 1,070,275 of record NW_017731649.1, on the reverse strand, counting down.
CTGGACTTTCCGATGGTCACCAGTCAAAGCACAGATGCAGCATCCAACATTTGCAGCATCCAGAATATTCCACAGGACACTGTTTTTTGCACTGGCCCCTTTTTAAAGCTTATTTTTATGTCAAAATTTAAAATTATTACAAAGAATTTAATTGCTGGGTTTAAAGTTTCATCTGAGCAAATTCACTAAAATCTTAGACCAACTTTTCCAACCTCCCTGACAATCCTGCCTCCAAGCCCATTTGGCGCCTCTGGAAACACATGAATGTTTCCTAGACAAGGTTTTTATGTTTCATTTTGTAGCATTTAACTACATGTTTGATGAGGAAACCACAAACCTCATGAACCTACATGCAATAATGTCCTGAATTCTGCTGAGTTTGTACCAGGCTTCAATGTCGCCATATGACCTCAGTCCAAACCGTACAAATTAAGACGAAAGCTGGAGTGGAGACCAGATGAACAGCTTGGAGACCACACCTACTGCAGTGCGGGGTCCCCCAGCCTCTCCCGCCCCCTCCCCCCAAGGACCCTCGATGACATCGCTGCTGCTGGCCGTGCCCTTTCTGCCATGGGGCCCGCTGCAGGGTCACAGGCTGTGCTTGCAGAGCACGGAACATTAGGGTTTGATACATGTGCCGAGAAGTATGAAAACGCAACAGGCGGCATGTCCAGCCCCGCCAGGTGCCCGGCGCACAGCTGCTCCCTGGGAGACTGACCGGCACCCCGCAAGCCCAGCTCGCTGGGAAGTAGAGCCGCCTGCCCGGCTGTGACACCACGAAGAGACACAAGCACCTCGACATTGTTTTCAGGACATTTGGGTGAACACTTTCCAAATGCAACGGCTTCCCTGAAAAGGTCGGCTTTGGCCACCGCAGACCGGTGTGCCCGCTTCCTGTGAGGGCGTGGAACGTGGGCCGAAACCTGGTCTCCAAACACTCAGCCGGCGGGCTTTCCGCTCGGCCTTGAGGCCCCTGCCCAGGGTCCGTCACACACAGTGACCAACGGTGATGCTTAAGAGCCTGTTGACGCCTTGAAAGCACTGCTCACCTTTTAACTCTATTGCCGCAGGTGAGAAGAGGGGGACGTGGACACGCGTCACCGAGTTACTAAGAGAGAAGCTAGTCGCCTCTACTGTGATCAGCACGACGCCACTCCTGTTAAACGCGGCGGGGACGTGGCCTCAGTCACACAAGGAGCGGCTGTCCCAAGCTGGTCCTGGTCCTCCTCCATCGCCACTTCTCCCCGGGCGCCTCTCCCTGGCCTCACCTGAGGCTCTGGAAGGTCCCCAAGGACCTGGCACAAGGCGGCCCTCAGAAGCCAGCTCTTCCCACAAGCGCCGTCTGCCAGCGGCACCCTCCCTCCCTGAGCTCAAACTCTGCCCGCTGGGCTTCCCCCCCCCCCCCCCAACGAGCCCTCCCGGCGGCCGTCCCGCGGCCACGCTGCACTCAGGGCTCTAACATGAAGTGAAGGAGGGCGGAGAGGGGAGGGGAAGGGGACCGTAGCAGGGGATTCACTTGGAGCTGAATAAGCAAGCCGGCCGCAGTGTGTGCGGGTCTCCTGGGTTCATCCCTCAGCTTCTGGGGAACCCAGGGTGCCGGGAGCCCTCAGCAGGCGTGGCTAACTGGGGCTCTAACACACACACGCCACTAGGACAGGACTGTCAAGCCAAGTACCAAGTTCAGCTGACGCTAAGCCACGCTGGGAGCAGGAGGCAAGGGACAGAGCTAGTCCCCTTTGGAGGGACAAGGAGGCAAGAATTCAGGGGGACCCCAAGAGGGCACACATGGAAGGAAAACCCCTTGTGGAGGTCACCAGGTCGTGTGAGTGACGGTCCGCAGGGCGAGGGGGCCGCGGGAGGGTGTGAGGAGGACCTGCTGGGCAGTGGCTTGTCCTCCAGGAGCCCATGTGCCTGAAACAGAGGTGACAAGATGCAGCATGTCATGGCATGGGTTTCACCATCACCACCTGCCTGCAACCCAGAAACACGCCTTCAGATTTTCTCGCTCTTCTCTTGGGACATCCACGAGGCACCCGATGGCATCCACACGTCTGCTTGCGACAGTGGCTGCCACTTACTGGGCACGTCCAGGGACCAGGCCTCGTGAGCACTTCTGCTGGGAGAGGACAGACTGGGGCTTACAGACAGCAGCCCCGTCACGCGTCGTCGCCATGCACAGCCGACGCGCAGGCCTGCGGCCCAGGCTGCCCCCAATCCGGCATCTTGCCTCCGTGACGAGGCCCCCTCTTCAGCTCCCCTAAGTCCCTGTTTTGCATTAAAACACGCGGCTCCGAGAGTTTGCCACTCACCTCCCGAGCTGCTTCCCTTTTACCCCTCGTCTTAATTTGAGCTGAAATAACAGAATGCCACAGACTGGGGGCTTACAAATAGCACATTTATTTCTCACAGTTCTGGAGGCTGGACGTCCAAGACCCAGGTGCTGGAGATTCATGTCTGACAAGAAACCAGTTCCGGTTTGTAGACAGCGGTCCCCTCTCTGTGTCCTCACGTGAAGGAAGACATGTAGGCACCCTCTGGGGTCCCTTATAAGGGCACTGAGCCCATTCAGGTGGGCTCTACCTTCACGACCTAGTCACTCCCCAAGACCCCACCTCCAAACACCACCACCTTGGGGGCTAGGATTTAACACATGGATTTTGGGGGGCACAGACATTCAGTCTCTGTCTCCTTCATTCCCTTATCCTGCCACCTACACATCCCCCGAGCACTGCAGCCTTGAGTTCAGTGCAGTAAGTCCCCGACTCACGAACGTTTGAGTTGTGAACTTTCACAGATACTAACAGACCTCGCATTACAAACATTCGTAGATGTGAACAAATCGCGGAAGTAGCTCCCGTGCCTGCCGGACATTGTCCCGGTGGAGCTGCGTGTGCTCACTGTGCAGAGTGACGGTGAACAGCAGGGCTCGCTCAGAGCCCAGGGCGCCCGGGAGCCAGAGGACAAGCAGTGGTGATGGGGCGGGGGGGGGACTGCTAGGCAGCGCAAAGATGCACTTTGTCAGATTTACGAACGAATCTGGCTTACGAAAGTTCTCCTGGAACGGAACTCGCTCGTAAGCCGGGGACTTACTGTAATGACATGCCGCACGACGGTGCCTTGCGCTGTCATCTGTCCCTCGTCGGTTCTAACCTTCCCAAAACAGACATGATCACATTTCATCTGCACGCTATGGCGCCTTTGTTGACTCTGATTTTCAGTTGGTTGCTTTTGTGTTCATGAAACAGTAATTACATTTACTTATGACACAACGTAATAAGCCTAGATTTTCAAAATAATAATGTCAAGCACGTGCCCACTGTCCCAACAAATGTCAAAAAATAAACAGCAATGAGCAAAACACACGGGAATGTCCCCCTTGCAACTCAAGGGTCGTGACTGCCCGCGCTCTGGACAGAACCACGAGAGGGCCCGTGTCGGGGACCCGGGCATGTCGCCAGTGCTGTCCCCAGAGTTCCTTTCACTGCCCTACACTGACCACCATGACGTCTTCCTCATAACGGAAATGTCACATCATGAATGTGACTTCACAGAGGCACAGGGTAGTGAATGGAGCGGCGTGGAGGACGCGTGAGCTCAGACACACAGGGCAGGAGAGGCCTCGCTTCTGCCCCAGAGGCCGAGCGTGCTGTTTCTAAAACCGTTGCCTCGTGGGGTGTGCAAGGGTTAAAATCTCTGTCTGCCTCCTGGAGGAAGCTGGATAAGCCTGGGAGTTTCTGGGAACCTCGGGTCCTGTCGTGACTTGGAATCACTGCGTCTTCGTGAGAAGCTCACATATAAACCACGTCATCCCCTCAGATCTGCAATTCTGGGTTTTTCTAAATGACAAATACAGAATCCCTTTTGTATTTATAAAGTTCCATGCGCAAAGGCAACGAAGCAAATTTGGGAGTTACAGATATTTAATACAAGCCCTAAATGGCCACTTCGTGTCCCAGAAAAGTGAAGCAGCAGCTTGTAACGTGCACGCTGCTCATACTCTGGGGCACAGCCAGCTCCGGGCGCAGGAGCAGACGCTCCAAAGACGTGTAAGTCGCTCTGGACAGCCTCACTCTCGCCGTGTCTGTGAAGTTATTTGCGATTTGGGCTGGAAGGCCCACAGATGCAAGGACTGGCTTGGCAGGGCGCATCTGTGAAGGGACCTGCAGCTGCAGCCACACACGGCCTGAGTGGCTCCTGTCATGTCGGGGCACTGGAGGGGTGCACACAGCCCCACAGGCACCAGCCCCGGACCGGAGAGATGCTCCCAACACGGGTGTTTGTCGCACGCCAGCTCCGTGCTGTGATTTGGAGAACACGTTCCTGGACCTGCTCACAGCGCCGCCTTGCACCTCATCCAGGGTTCAGGACGTGTCGCCTGGGGACACTTGGGACCCGCCATGCCGGGCTGCTCCCTGCTCAAGCAGGCGGCCTGACACAAGGACGGGCAGGTCACTCAGTCATCCTGGAAGCACGGTGCGGGAGGAATTTCTTGGCCACTCTCTGCTCCTCACGTGTCACCCCGCTGGGTCACAACAGGTGACACCTCACACTGGCCTTGACCACTTGCATCCAAAGCAACTGAGAACTCACGCAACCAAAGACTACGCGTTGGCTCTTAACTTATTTCCTACTAGAACTAGACTCTAGGCTCTCAGACATCGATGACTAAATGGCCTTCACGCAATAACCGAGGGCACAGAGAGTGTTTAATGAGACCCGAATGCCCGCAGGCTGCCCGGACATCACCTGTCCATCAGAGAGCAAAGTCCTCCCCGGAACCATAATAACAACGCAAGCAGGGGCTGTTCCCCCGACTCCGGCGCTCTTCCTGGCTCCGTGCCCGTGGGCCTGTCACCCACAGCCCTGCGAAGGCTGTTAGCACGCGTTACGGGCGGCGAAGCGAAGGTCCAGGAATGTGGAACAACTGGCCCCAGAGCCCAGCGGGTGCAAGAGCCGAGACTGACCCAGAATCCGCTCCGAACTGGCGCTCTCGCTGACGGCATCACGCTCACCTGCTCGTGTGACTTGTGCCGCAAAACCCCCGAGACCAGTGGGCGATGCTGTTTCCTGTTTGTTTGTTTGTTTGTTTGTTACTCTGTTCCTTCTAGAAACTGATCACAGTCAGAATAAAACAGCCTCAGCAGCAGCTCTGAGAGGGAAGGCAGGTGGCATTGGCGCCACCCGCCGCGACAGGGGAGCAGCCTGGCTGCCCATAAAATGTTGACGTTTATAATCAGAAGTGGCACAAAGTGGGTCTCCTGGGACAGTGGGGGTGTGACTAAGAGATGTGGCTTTGAGGTTGGGCTGCTGGCATTTCAATACCGGGGGGTCACTCGCCTGCCTGTGGCATGAAATACCTTTACCTTTCTTATAGTTTGTTATATTTTCTCATCCTCAAAATGCAGCCAATCGTTTTGCAGGTGCTACAGGAGGTCCCTGCCGTGTCCCGGGAGCCCTCGGTGTTCATGCCCGTGTCCCTGCCCTGCCTGCGCCGTCCCCAGGCCCGGGGTGGCCGCACTTGGCCTCGGCGGCCTGCAGCGATTTCGGCGGCGGTAGTGAGTGTCACCCCGCTTTTCTCTTTTCCTTACCCCAGACGGAGGCACGGACATGGAGCTGAGAGGGGACACGGTGGTCAGAGCCCAGCATCATCGTTAGGCTGTTTTGACAAATACTGATTTGAACTAAGAAATCCAAGAGGACAAATGACTCAGGCCTATGAATCCCAGATTATTAAGAATTAGGACTAGCTTACTTTCCCACAGAATACACCAAACAAAGAAGAATGTCCCTCTTTCTTTTGTGCCCAAGTGCCCATCTCTGCCCCTTGGGGTCATAGGAGGACAAGGCGTCTGTCAAGAGCCATCGGGGTGCCCTCCCAGGCAGACAGCGAGTGTCCACTGGCCACACCCCTCGTGGCCACATGTGGTCCCTGCTGCCTCTCCCTCCAACCACAAAACAGGACACGCGTTGCCGAGCTGCTGTGAAGGGTCCCAGAGATGCTCTGGGCATCTGGTGCGGCTGGGGGATTCGGCCTCTCAGAGGGGAGCCATTGCCAGCCTGCAGGGCTCCCAGGAGAGTCCTCAGAAGACAGCAGCTGACCGAGGGGACACTTAGAACCAGGTCCTTTCCTCTGGCCTCAGGGCTGTGCTCAAGGGGCCGTGTATGCCTGGCTACAAAGCGGCATTTGTGGTCTCTTCGTGGAACTTAAAAATAGCACCCGCACAGAGGCGCCTCAGGCCTGCTCCGGAGCAGACCGCAGGCCGTCCTCACCCGCTGGGCCCAGTCAGGACTCACCAGTCCTGACACCACCGCCACAGGGCCCTGGAGGCTCTGGCTGCGGGCCGCAGACAGCTCCCTGGCAGCTCCCATCCGCGAGGGTCCGAGCCACCCACAACCGGCTGCTCCTAATTACAGCTCACACCTGAGCGGATGGGGGTCCATTAACGCCACACGCCAAGTGATTGCTTTGCTAAATTAGAGAGCGCGGGAAAGACTCCAGGGCTGTATTGATCCCCAGAGGGCCTGACCGTGCAGCAAGTGTGACCAGCTCCCCGGGGCCACTGTGACATGCCCAGGGGTTCCGTGAGTCGACTGACATGCGCTGGTTTGTGTTGATCACAGTGGGGAGAGTTACAGCATGGAAACTGATCAATGCTAAAGGCAGGGGGTTCTTTTTGGTCTTCCTTCCTTCATCTGTGCATGTGTGTGTCGGGGGGTGCCTGCTGTTCAGTTTTACCAGCCCCCCTCTTGCAGCCCCACATGACCAGCTGAGGAACGCATTGTCATTTAGTTCTACTCCAGCATAGAAAGTCCTTAAGTCCGTGTGGGGCTCGCAGGATGACAGTGTCCCGTGACTTACGGACTTTTAGGAGAGGGTTCAGCTATGCATTTGAAGACTGAAGAGACACGCTTTAGACTTTATTACCGAAGTAGTTAGAAGAAGAAAAAATGACCTAAAACCACACTTACCTTATCCTACACTAAAATGACCATTTTCACTGTGGATAAAAGGGAACTAAATGGCCCCAGGTTATTGCCACTGTCCCAGCACGCACTCTGCTGGGAGTGGGGGCGTTTCCTGAGGAGGTGGATGGCCGTGACTGACTCAGGTTCTCCAGCTTTCCTGGGGCCCTGGCCGTTCCCCAGCACTTCCGGCCTGTGACATTGCAGCTGCCCTCTGTGTGTCGTACGGACGCGGCCGCCCGTCACCAAGCTGCGTTCTATTGAGAGCAGCACAGTGCCATGGTGACACAGCAGATAAATGAGGTTGGGCAGTGCCAAGGGGCTTTGGAAAATTAGGGTTCGGCACCCAAAACAGAAAGCGCTGGGCTTATTTCATAAAAAGGAAAACTCATTCTTAGTAATCGTGACTATTATTAATAGACATGGTTTTAGGAACATCGTGCTATCTTTTCTTCTCAATAATGCCACATGACTATTGCATTGTGATGATAGCACTTTACTGAAGATACCTGGCTTAAGCCAGTTACATATGGCTCAAAATCACACAAATGACAAGTGACGGATCTCAGATTTCAAACTAGGCAGTGACATTAAAAATAAACTCATAAAAGGTTTTATCCAAAAGTTATTATAACTTGATGCATTTACCAACTAAATTATTTAAATCTCTGAGTTCCATCACTACCATTTATCTGACAAATATCCACCTGGATTAACAAAATAAGGGGATTCTTCCCAGAGATGCAAGTTTACTCTGAAGAAGCAAGCTGTATTTTAGACAATCCTATCATGGAATTGAAAAAAAAAGGATATTTATTTGGAAAAAGAAACCATAATCAAAATAAAATTGGAAATGACACACTGGAGGCTAAAGGCTGCATGATTGACAGGTTAGAGCCCCCAGTGCTCAGAGCTCCTGCGATAGGAAAAGGCCGCCGCCCTGACCACAAGGGGCAACGGCCCCAGCGGGCCGTCTCAGGAGTGCAGTTCACGTGTGGTGCGAAGCCGGGAAGGAGAGTCTTCCCGTAACTGAAAGTGCGAGGCATCACGTTATAAAACATGCAGCTGCTTTTCACGATTTTTAAAATCAGGAGTTATTATGAACTCACAGGAAGACACACAGGCACAGAGGGCCCCCCTGCACCCCTCACTCAAACCCCACCAGTGGAGAATCTTACGTAACTCAAGGACTTGGAAAGACCCAGAAGCCCATGTTGGCATGGTGCAACTAGACGACTACCTTTTCCCGGTTCCTCCAGTTTGAACAGGCATCCTTTTTTCTTTTTTTTTTTCTTTTCTGGCGAGGTCGGGGGGGTGGGGGGGATGGGAGGGCAAGGGGCGGGTGTTGTATTCGTATTTAATCCTAGAACATTGTATCACATGTGTGGATTCAGATCAACACCACCACAACTGAGACACAGAACTTTCCCATTACAACAAATAATCCAGCTCACCTTTAGATGGGCTGTATCAACATTTTTGAATTAGGAAGACGTCAAAAAAACCCCACCCAAATCCGAGTAATGTACCTATTTGATTCCACGTGAAGAAAGAAAGAACTGGAGCCCATTTCTAAGACAATAGAGGGGGTGGGATTGGAGGGAAGAAAGGGGATCTGAGAGGAGATGTTTAACTTCTCCGCGTACCGTATATTATCTAACTTACAATAAGCATATTTGGTTTTTATTATGTAAAAATATTAAAATCCAACAAATAAGGAAAAAGTAAATAAAACACAAGGCATTTACTGGGGGATAAAAACTTCCATGTGAAATTACAAACGCCAGGGGTGGAAAGGAGCATCAGACTTTCCTAGCTCCTCTCAAAACTCACCAGGCACTGGCTTCTTCCATAAAAACAGCTGCTCCATTCGGCATTTTTCGCAGAAAGTTGCTCTATGCTCTGAGTTTTGCCTCTTCTGGAATGTTCCAGAAAAGCATCCGTGACACAGAAGAAAACAGAAACTCAGAGAAGGTTGCCAGACAGCGTGTGTCTCAGTTAAGGAGCCTGGAGGGCTGTCTTTCCACCAGACATCTCTGAAGACTCAGGCGGGGCGGGGCCCCACCCAGGGCGAGAGCCCCTCTGTCCCTCCAGCTCGGGTCTGCGAGTCCCCCCACCTGAGTCACAGCAGAGTCTATCTCTCCCGAGTCCTGACGGCTGGCTCACACCAGGCAGTGTCCGCATAGTGGCATATTTTGTCTGATTGCATGGAGGAAGTTTTTGTTCTATTTTCTGACTTCGCCATTTATTTAGCTTTTTGGTCTTTCAGTTATTTGAATAGTTGTCTGTTCATTTGTTTACGTGCGATTTTAAATTTAAGTCAAACCTTTGTCCTGCTCCTCTTCGAGTTCCCAGGGTCCTCTCTCTCTTTCCCAAACCTTACAGAGCACAGTCTAGAAAGACCCGAGGCCAGCGTTCACACAACAGGAGACGTTGTCTGGCTTAGACGGTTCCATACCCAGCGCTGAGCCTCTACGTGCAGCATTTGGGGCGTTAAGCTGGGTGCACGAGAAATCATTCCGAGTGAAGCGTGATCAACACAGCGACGTACTCAAGGCACATCCATTAGCGGCAGAAGTGAGACTTGCCACACCCCCCATACTTAATGTTCCTCTGCACTACACTGCTCTATATGGGGCTGGGGGCAACTATAGCGCTTAAGTGAAAAACACAGAAAAGTATATTGTGAAAAATAACTTTTTGCAGGCCACAGAATGAAAACATTTTGTGAATAATAAAAAGATGTTTACAAAAAGATGTAATCAGTTGTGAAACTTCATATTAATACTCGTAAATGATACAGCAGCTCTTAAAATCCTTGGCATGAAATTCATTTTAAATTCTCTCCAGAATGTTCCCAATATCACCACTCTAACTGGTCTTTTAGTTCCCTTTTACTATTCAGCTTTAAACTCCATTTCTTTGCATATATA
>NW_017731649.1:1039981-1060354 GCF_001890085.2 Hipposideros armiger | reverse complement strand
ATATATATATATATATATATATATATATATATATACATATATACTTGGGGGGGACCAGCTGGAGGGAGAGCAGGGCACTTGGGGGGAGACCAGGACCAGGGAGGGGCTTGTGGAACGCCACAGCCCGCCCCCTGAGGTGAGAAGTCAGCCACTCGATGCCTCTGAGGGAAGCACACACGTTCCACAGGGCACCAGGGAAGGAAGACAGTCCTCTCTGAGCCCAGCTGGCGATCGGTTTAGAGTTCTGGGCCCAAGCGTTCCACCTGCCCCAGGCCCTGTCATAGGACAATGGGGGTCATTGAGAAGGTTCCCGTCATGGACCGGTAACTTCATACAGGACGTGCAGAGCCAGTACGTCCATTTAGGGCACATGTCAATCCTAATCGTATGAAATGTGTCAGCCACATCTGACACCGACTAATCCCCCGGAGAGAGGGTCTTATGGATTGATGCCTCTTTCTGATAGTTTGAACATTCAGTGTGAAGACAAAAACTTATGAGATCTGCCGAGTGCATTTACATAACACTATTTCATTAACACCCAATCCATCAATGGCTCCTTTTTCTTTAATTAGTTTCAAAGTGTTTTTCAAGCCTGCTCTGTAATCCTATGAATTTACAGAGAGCACAGATGTCTTAAGAAATGAAGAAAAAGCAAAATAAAGAAAAGAAAATGCATACATAAAAAGATCTTTTGAGATATGTGAGCTAAAGACTTAGAAGTGGTTTCATAAGAGTTAATGGGGCTATTGAATCGCTCCTTTTTCAGTAAACACTTTTTAAACAATGATAAAGGAAATATCTTTATTGTAACTGATGGCAGCTAAGAGCAAACAGAAAACGTCCCCTGGCCATCTTTGAGGACAGCCACGTGTCCCTGGCGTGCACCTCCAGCACGTTTGATCTTTATTTCAACAGTGAAAATACGTAATACGAGTGGTTAGTAGTTACTGCTGAAGATGGCAGACATTTCCACCTATTTTCTTTCCTTTATGGAAGAGTTAAAAAAATAACATTTCTAAAACCAGAGGACAAAAGAAATTGATGTTAGTTTAAAATTGCATTCTATCTATCTATCACCTATCTATCTATCTTATATAAAATATCATCTCTGGTACAAAGATAGTCATTATTTTTTAAATGTAAAGAGATTTCCTGTTTTCTTTCTTCCACTCAAGTCAACTTTTCTGCTCTGGAAAATAGTTCGTAAAAGAGAAAAACCACCCCCTCCCCACACCTACCTCCGGTGAGCTGATGAGTTCCATCTTGTGGAAGGGTAGCGGCACACCCTGCACCCGACAGACAGTGAAGTTAGACGGACTCCGATTTCACAGCTGTGACTTCACAGCATCTACTCCGTCGTTTTTGGTAGCACGTGACACCAGACTCTGACAGAGCCTGACTTGCAGCCAGCCCCCACTTCCCATGGACTGGCAGAGGTTCTGGGACCTGGAGCTCTGGGGAGACTTGGGTCCAGCAAGGCGACCAACCATGTGAAATGGGAAAAGCAGCAATTCTGTCACGGAATCTAGAGAGTGGGACACACACCAAGGAGCATGGAGATGGACTCTGCGGTGGCTTTCAGGAGAGGTGGCCTTCCCACCATCAGTATGAGACTGCTGTGCAGAACAAGGGGCTGAGTGACAGGCGGGGGCTAAGGGTGGCGACGGGGAGACAAACTCAGCAGAGGTGAGGCACAGACATCTCAGAACACACGTTCAGGACAATGCGTGAAGATCACCTTACGGGCACTCAACACCTTGTCAAGTTCACTCAGAAGGTTACAGAAATAAAAATATCTGTAAAGGATTTTAAAATATATGTTTCAGACCTTCAAAGAGGCCAGGTAGGAAGAGCGGACATATGCACAGAGATCACGATACAAGAAGCATGTTCATGTCTGGCTGTTACTCACCTGAGAAATAGATGTTTGCCAGAGAGCAGTGGACGGTATCCAAGAGCCCAGGAAACATGACCTCCAGCCTTGAGTTTGATACCCACCTAAACCAGCTTCCAGTACAGAGGCCAAACAAGGGCGTTTCCAGATGGAGAAAAACAGAGTTTACTGCCCTCAAACCACTGGTGAAGCAATGATCAATTTACACACCTTAGCAAAGAGAAATCTTAACCCAAACGAGTGAGACACCAGAAGGAAGGAATTGTGCAAACCTCTTGGTACAGCGATTGTTGTGATTTTTATTCTCAAGTTAGAGCTTAAATTCCAGGCATCATGAACACGAATGACAGAAAGAAGCATTTTAGAGAACAATTAAACTGTGCTAAGATCCTTTTCTGAGAAGAGAACAGAGATACCGAATAACTGAAAACTTGTTGGTGTCATAAAATTAAGTATGCTAAAGTGTTTAGGAACCCTTCGTAGGACGTGAACACTCGCTACGAGCGTTCAAGGCGACAGGACCCAGGAATAAGCTCTGCCATTCGGACGCAAGCCCAGGGGGGAGGCGAGGGAGGAAGGAAGTAGAAAGAGCAAAGTAAAATTATTTTCATTGCATTCGCAGTCACCATAAAGATAAATGGAGCTGTCTTACTTCATACAGCACAGAGAAAAATTAATTGAAGAATCGACTTAAATTTTTAGTAAAATTTGAATTGAAAATCCAGCTATATACTGCGTACGAGGAGTTCTATTAAGATAAAGAAACACAAAATAATTGGAAACTGAGAGGCAAGAAATCTGTAAAAAAACTCCAATACAGCAACAAATAATATTAGCAAAAGTAAAATATAAGGCAAAAACTTTAAGTGGATAAAGAGGGTGTTATGAGTTGACTTGTGTCCCCAAAAAGATATGTTAAAAGCCTAACTACATGACCTCAGAAGGTGGAAAGATTGTTTTAAATTATTATTTGTAAGTATTTTATTATTTGGAAATAGTGCTTTTAAAAATGTGATGTAGTAAAAAGTATAACTATTGTACTGTGTTGTATGGCTGAAACTAAATCTAAAAAATGTGTATTTCATAATAAAAAATAATTAAAAGAAAAAAAATGTGATGAAGGTGGCCCTCATCCAATGTGACTGGGTCCTTATAAAAGGGGGCGTTTGGACACGGGCAGACACAGAAAGGGGATGATGGTGTCGGCAGAGCTCCCTGCGGGGACGAGCAATGCCCGAAGACACCAGAACCTGGAGGCTGGCGGGGACAGACGCTCCCGTGAAGCCTTCAGGGTGCAGCCCTGTCCTCACCTCCGGCCTCCGGAAGTGGAACGGAACAAATCCTGGTTGTTTTATGCCACCTGGGTTGGGAACTGTGTGACAGCAGGCCTGAGAAGCCGACACAGAGGGACAGGTGCTTAGCAGGTAAAGGAACGCCAAGGAAAAAGTAACCTCACCGCATGGCCTCTGCATGTGCAAGAGTAAAACTGACAGGGGACAGAGTGGAGACAGGACCTAGTGAGAAATCTCTTACACTTTCACAGAAACATCGGTTGCAGATTAAGGAACAACAATAAAAAGTAAGGCTACAGAAGGTTTAAAAAGCACAGTTACAAGCATCACTCAGCAGTGGGGCGCATCTCGGAGGGCCAACCTCTGCATAAAGACAGAATGTACATTCTTCTCAAGCCCACAAGGTGCATTTAAAAGAAACCTGGGGAGACAGGCGAACCTCAGAGACATCGCGGCTGGCTCCAGGCCACCGCAATAAAGCAAATGCTGCAATAAAGAGAGTCACACGACAGTTTGAGTTTCCCAGTCATGTTCAGCTCTGTTTACAGTACACTGCAGCCTGCTAAGTGTGCAACAGCGTCACGTCTGCAAAACAACCGACGTACCTTAATTAGAGATGCTGTATTGCTAGAAAGTGCTAACGTGCAAACTGTCACCTGAACCTTCACCGAGTCACCATCTTCTTGCTGGTGGAGGGTCTGCCTCAATGTTGACACCTCTGACTGACCAGGGGGGCAGCTGCTGAAGGCTGGGGTTGCCGTGGCAGTTTCTTAAAATAAGACAACAATGAAGCTCATCACATCAATTGACTCTTCTTTTCATGAACAATTTCTCTGTAGCACATGATGCTGTTTGATAGCATTTTACTCACAGTAGAACTTCTGTCAAGTTTGGAGTCAATCTCCTCAAACCAAACCCTGCTGCTGTTTTATCAACTAAGTTTATGCAATATTCTAAGTCCTTGGTTGTCATTTCAACAGCTTTCACAGCATCTTCACCAGGAGCGGGTTCCATCTCCGAATGGAATCTCTCTTTGCTCATCTGTAAGAAGCAGCTCTTCCTCCGTTCAAGTTCTTTCATGAGGTTGCAGCAGGTCGGTCACCTTCGGGCCCTCTAGTTCTAGTAGTCCTGCTGTTCTCACCATGTCAGCAGTGACTTCTCCCACTGATGTCGCGAACAACTCAAAGTCATCTGTGAGGGTTGGAATCGGCTTTTTCCAGGCTCCTGACTTTGATATTCTGACCTCTTCCCATGAGTCACGAATGTTAATGACATCTAGCATGGCGGATCCTTTCTGGAAGGTTTTCAACTCACTTTGCCCAGATCCATCAGGGGAATCACTGTCTATGGCAGCTAGAGCCTTTTGAAATGTATTTCTTAAACAATAAGACTTGAAATTTGAAATGATTCCCTGACCCCTGGGCTGCAGAATGGATGCCGTGTTAGCGGGCACGAAAACAATATCAATGTCATTGTCCATCTCCATCAGAGCTCTTGGGTGACCAGGTGCATTGTCACTGAGCAGTCAGATGTTTAAAGGAATCTTTTCTTCTGAGCAGTAGGTCTCAACAGTGGGCTTAAAATAGTTAGTAAATCACATTGTAAACAGATGTGCTGTCATCCAGGCTTTGTGTTCCCATTTACAGAGCACAGGCAGAGTAGATTCACATAATTCTTAAGGTGCTAGGATTTGCAGAATGGTAAGTGAGCACTGGCTTCAACGTAAAGTCCCAGCTGCATGAGCCCCTCACAGGAGAGTCAGCCTGTCCTCTGAAGCTTTGAAGCCAGATGCTGACTCTCCTGTCTAGCTGTGAAAGTGCCAGGTGGCACCTTCTTCCAATATGAGGTTGTTTTGTCTGCATTGAAAATGTGTGGTTCAGTGCAGCCACCTTCGTGAATAATCTTAGCTGAACCTTCTGGATAACTGGCTGCTTCGCTTCATACTTTTACTCTATGGTGACAGTGTCTTTCCTTAAACTTCATGACCCAGCCTCTGCCAGCTTCACACTTTCCTCTGCAGCTTCCTCACCTCTCGGCCTTCATAGGGCTGAAGAGGGTTTGGGCCTTGCTCTGGATTAGGCTTTGGCTAAGGGGATGTCGTGGCTGCTTTGATCTCCTATCCAGACCACTGAAACTTTCTCCATGTCGACAGTAAGGCTGTTCCTCTTTCTTCTCATCCGTGTGCTCACTGCAGTAGCACTTTTAATTGCCTTCGAGAACTTTCCTTTCATTCACAACTTGGCTCATTGTTTGGCACAAGAGGCCTAGCTTTCGGCCTATCTCAGCTTTCGACGTGCCTTCCTCACTCGGCTTAATCCTTTCTAGCTTTTGACTTAAAGTGGGAGCCGTGTGACTCTTCTTTTCACTTGA
Source organism: Hipposideros armiger (assembly GCF_001890085.2). Taxonomy (NCBI): domain Eukaryota; kingdom Metazoa; phylum Chordata; class Mammalia; order Chiroptera; family Hipposideridae; genus Hipposideros; species Hipposideros armiger. Next base: position 1,054,795 of record NW_017731649.1, on the reverse strand, counting down.
ATATTTAGAGGCCATCGCAGGGTTAACTGTCCTGATTTCAGTATTGTTGTGACTCAGAGAATGGGGAGGCCCGAGGAGAGGGCGAGACACAGGGGACGGCCGGTCGGGGGAGCAGTCAGAACACGCACAGCGTTTATCAGTAAGTTAGCCTTGTTATGTGGGTGCGGTTGTTTCCATGGCAACATCAAAGAGCACTGATCCCAGATCACCATACAAATACAATAATAATGAAAGAGTTTGAAATATCGTGAAGATTGCCAAAATGCAACACAGAGACACGAAGTGAGCCTGTGCTGTTGGAAAAACGGTATGTCCTGGACACAAAGGAAGTCTTGACAGATTCCGAAGCTGTCACACAAGCTGTGTGTGTTGGTCACAGTGAAGCTGTGTTAGAAATGAATAGTTTACTATAACAGCATCAAGTGTTTGGGAACCAAAAACCCAACACACTTCTGACTTACTCATTAGCTAAAAAGAAATTTCACAGTGAATTATAAATTATTTCTAACTGAGTGGTCATGAGAACACTAGTTATCAAGATTTGTGAGATGCCAGTAAAAAGGCAATTACAGGAAAACGAGTGGCCTGCGGTGCTTCTATCGGAAGAGAAGGAAGACGGGAAATGAAAGCGCTACATGTCCATCTCGCTGGATGAGAAGAGCTACGTGTCCCCAGCTGCCTGACTTGCATCTCACAGCAACCCTGGGGGACAGGCGCAGGCGCGGTTCAGGCTTGTCCCTCTGTGGGGTGTAGCTCCAGGAACCACTGCAGAGCTCATGGCGGAGCGGCCCCCTCTCCAGCCCTCAGTTCTGGCCAGTGGCTTGTCCCCTCACCCGGCCAGCGTTTCTCTTATCAAACAGCCTTTGTCACGTGTCTCTCTTTGCCTCAGTTGCCAGAAAGGCCATGTTGTCAGCCTGCCTTCTCATGAGGGCAGGCCTCCCCTGTGCGTGATCTGCTCACCGCCTTCATTTTAAGCTCCGATTTGATTTCTTTTAAATGCATGTTCTATTTTCACTGATTTTCTAGCTTGCTTTTCTCTTCATACGCTAGTGGGTCGTCAGGAAAGCCATGATGTATTTTTCGATGTTTTTCTATGCAAAAATGCATCATGACTTTCCCGATGACCCAATACATACAGCTTTATGTGGGGCTGCCACTGACTGAGAAAAAAAGAATTGTGCCTTTGACAGAAGGAAAATTACCCCATAAATATTTATTAAATCTAAATTAGCCACACTAATTTGTCAGGAAACGATAAAAGAGGCTGCCAGGTTATTTTTCATTCTTTAGCTATCAGCACCTTTAATCACTCCTGAGACTCGTAGTGTAACTTCTAACTGGAGAGATGGACAGCCGTGCGAAGGTGGCATATGTGTCCACAGATGAAATTTTCGTGATTCATTCTGGACCGAGTTCAGGAACGCTAAGCCATGAAGAATTTTTAAGAATTTTCTAAACACTGCTTCATTCGCATGGCCCAAATGGAGCTGAGTAGCTGTAGTAACTATTTTTCTGCCTAAATGCCTTCAGTATGTTTTAAATATTTTGGATTTAGTAAGTCCTTGAACACATTTGGTTAATCAGTACCTCTCTGCCCCTTAATCTTTAAATGCAAGTGGTTTTAAAGGAAATTAGGCCTCATGTGTTTCTAATTCCTTTATTCTTACTGAAACGTATCTAAATGTTGCTTTGTAATAGTTATCTGATGCCCAAAAGTTTTTGAACTTTTAACTGTTTTCTCAAAGTCAGGACCTTACGTTTGGAATAACAATTAGCTCAAAACCCTACATATTTCAACTCTGAACTCATGAGGTTTGACATGACTTTTATACATGAGCAAATGTTATTCTCTACAAATAGCTGAGGATTAAATCATTGGATTCAGTTTTCCTGGTGGCAGCAGGTAAGGACCAGGAGACTTGAGGCAGAGGCGGCATCATAGCTTTGTGACTCTGTGACCGAGTTTGAGTGAGAAGAAGTGAAGGCCGAGCTGGAGGTCAGCCCATCTCTCAGGTGAGAATGGTGACAGGTGGGGCCCAGGTGGGGCTGGGACAGGGAGGAGCCTGACCAGTGTTTTGATGGCATCAAGCGTTCTTCTGTGCTGGGCTTGAAGGAGAGCTGCTGTTTCTCTGGAAGTGAGAGGCTGGTGTAGAGATGAAGGCAGCTGAAATACTGTGGAGGCTGAGGGGGCCTCCTCTTCTCCTCCTTACAAGGAGGGCCTGTTGCCGTTCTCTCCCCAGGTGCAAGCTCGTGAGCTGCAAGCGCTCGAATGGCTTCCTTTTCAGGTGCCTATAAACTAGAATTTCTTAGGGATAACTGACCTTAGGCGCAGAAAATTAATGTGATAAGTAATGTATATACAGGTGCCCTGCACAGAGAAGGGGCCTTTTTCTTTTCCATTTTGTCTCTTTTGAAAAAAAAAATTCCCTTCAAATCAAGAATCTGGTGAGCTTACTTCTCTGATCCACCCAGGGACCTCCCCACTGCAGACTCTGTCCTCAGTGACGTGTATTTCCAGGTGAGCAGTAAAATCACTGAGAAGCCACAGAAGCGTCTACAAAAATGGAAATAAATATCTAAGTTGAGACCCAGTGCAACAGGCTTCTGAGCCTGGATTGAACCAGGCACCCAAAAGTGGAGGGTCTCAAGAAATCAAACTTGGGGTTGAATCCTAGATACCCTCATTTTTAACTCTGTAACCATGGACAAATCAATCACACTTACAAGCCCTGATCTCCTCACTTGAAAAACACAAATAATAACGCTTACACGGTGTGCTTCCAGATTGAATTTGCTGAGCATTGGAACAAGAAAGGCGAGTCCCGGGTGCTCTGCAAATGTGTTGTATTTGTTATCTGCGTGTACCAGTCCCACCCCCGTGTCCCCACCTACCTGCCCACCAATGTCACCCCGCTGGACTTGAGGCAGGGGTTCATCTCAGTTAGACTAGGGGTCCGGAAGGCGCCCTGAGTCAGAACTGCCGACGAAAGCACGTGCCACCATGTCTGTAGTTGAATCTCTCACTCCTGTTTTTTGTTTGTTTGTTTGTTTTGAAAATTTATTGTTTTAGCGGCACTGTGTTAAGCCCTCCCCAGCTAGAACGTGGCCATGGATGCTTAGTGACCGCCATATTAGACGGTGACAAATACCCTTTGTGTGAGACCTTTCCTGCCTACCACTGCCTTGGAGCCAACTGATGCTCACCTTTTAAGTCTACACAGCAGGCACTTTCCCTGAGACACCCCTGGACCCCAGGGACAAGGATGCTTGGCGGCCCCTCCCCGAGCATTGGTGCAAACTCCATGTGGTGCACGCTGCGCCCTTCCTTTTGTATAGCCATCTTGGGACTTGTAAGGTGACCACACGAGTCGACGGAGCCATGAGGTTGACCAGACGTTTGAATCATGATATTATCACAACACAGCTACATTCTCTGAGAAGGAGTACAGCCTTGAGTGCAACACCCAAATTTGACCTTTTAGGTAATTTCCAAGTGACAATTAAAATTCTTCTACTATGAATGAACATAAGGCACAGGTTGACACCTGGAGTGGCGGAGATTAGCAGAGGCTTCCTCAGAACAGCCAGCAGCTGGTCTTTGTGAAATACAGGCTTAGAGCTAGGTGGGTTGAGTAGCTAGTGTTTACAAAGCACTTACGAGGGTTCACTTCTATCCCCCAAGACCCTTCCTTAGCCAAAATGGGGCAACTTTGGACACTTCTAAAGAACCCCCTCAGATACAACAGAGTGGGAATCTGAAAACTCCTAGGCAGTTAGAGTGATGTGCTCACTTTATGAGGAACTGCTGTGTGACTGTGAAATGAGCAGCTAATGGACAAGCCAACTCGGGCTGTCATCACGTTTTGGAGGATACATAATGCTCGTAATCAAAACAGCATCTAAAACACGACAGACAGCCTGGGGTCGGCATGTTTCCAACGGTGAAGTTCGTAGGGGAGTCCCAGGGAACACTTGTGGCTGATGGTGCATTTTAGGGTCATTAAGTCTTTTTTTCAAGTTCCTGTGTCCACATGGAAGGAAATGCTTACAGCGCTCTTCTCGACATGCTGATCTGCCCTCTGTGGAAATGGGCGCGATGGTGCAACATGGTAGGGCACTTTTGCATTAAAAGTCCTTTCTTTCTACAAGACTCTGAAAGGAGGTTTGGAGGAAGAAACAGGCAAAAAAAAGGAGCCTGGACTCATTTCTTCAGGGAGCGCGTGTCCTCCCATCGAGCGCCTGCTGCGTGCGGCTTTGTCACACGGATGCTGAGACCATGCCCTGCCTGCCTGTGCGTGATGAGCTGATCAGAGTCAAAAGAAGGCGGTGAAGCTGAAATGATGGAGATAATCAGCCGACACGCAGCTCAGGGACTCACCCCGGACCTGAGTGTCCCAAGCGTCATTGGAGAGCCACCAACTCCAAATTTCAAGGTGGAGAAGCCACAGGTGGCCCAAGTGGGATTACTCCACCAAGGCCAGGTGCCCAAGCCCAGTGACCACAGTAAACTGACACCTGTGCTGTCCTCAGGGCGAGGGAACAAAAAGTCCTGCCACGTTCCGTTAGAGCAGCGTCCAAAGTCACTGTGCGAGTGTGACGTGCCTCAAATGGTCCTGCTCTTCAGACCAGACGGCGGGGCTTCCATAGGCGACTGCGGGTGCGAGCAGCGCACCCTGGGCAAGCCGCATGTCGCCTCGGGGCCTCAGTCTCCTCACTGGCGAGTGGAACGTGGCATCTACACAAAGCCCCTGTGTCCCACCTCTGACTCCGTGGTTCTGTCAGCAGCACAGAGACATCAGTGTGGCGGTGCCTTCAGCCAGGAGAAGCCCACGGTGGGAAGTAGAAACAGGGAGGAGCTTTTTGGCAATGCCAATCTTTTGTTTCCTATGGGGCCTCCACAGAGTCAGTGCCCAATGTCTAAAAAACTCACAAACGAGGGTGGCTGCTTCACGTGTCAACTAGGCCAGGCCGTGGTGCCCGTTTTTGGTCAAACATAAGTGGAGGTGTCTAAAGGAAGGTATCATTAGATGAGATTAACATTTAAGACTGGAGACTGATAAGGCAGACGACCCTCCGTCACGTGGGCAGGCGCCATGCTATCAGCTGAAGACGCTAAGAGAAAAGACTGAGGTTCCCGAAAGAGGGGGTTCTGCCAGCAGATGGACTTCAGACTCCCAACCCTTCCCTGTGTCTCCAGTTATAGACACACACACACCCTATCGGCTCTGTGTCCCTGGAGAACTGTGATTCATACAACGAGGAAGAACAGATGACAATCTCCACTAAAGGAGATGACTGACCGTGTGACAGTTCTCAGCCTGGACGAGCCATTGGCCCACCACGGTGACTGTCACCTGGAGGTGTTTGAAATACTGACTCCTGAGTCCCTTCCTACCTCAGCTGTCAGGGAGCACGGCACACACGACCAGTTCCTTATTTCCCAAGCTTTTCGGGTGTCACAGCACCCTATCTCTCCCTTCATGACACTTAAACTAATTTTCCGGCACACAGGCACACACAGTCCCTATCCCATTGGAACTCTGTGAGAAAGACACCAGAGCTGCCTTGTTTGTCACTTACACCCAATTCCAAGCACCCAAGTGTCTGGCACACAGCAGGCATTTGATGGAAATTTGCTGATTGTGTAAATGTATAAAGTACGCACCTGGCCGCCTCAGCTTGTGTTCCCTGAAGCGTCTGTGGAACAAAGATACGGGCGTAGGTGGTCTGTTGAGGAGTGATCCCAGTCACCATGCGGCCGTGCAGGAAAAGTGACAAGGGGAAAGGGTGAGGGCCAGGCAGCGTGTGTTAATTCTGAGGGCGCTCTGAGGAACCTCATGGAATGTTCTTCACAATCGCCCCACTTTGTGTGGAGGGGGATGGGCACCCGTCTCCCCATTCCTGCCCAACATGGCTTCAGGGTCACCCTGGAGCCTCAAGTCCTGCCTCTTGTGACCTGGGACATTCCTGCAGCAGAAGGCCCACACTTGGTGTGGGGAGCTGTGAGTGTTCATGGGACCCTGCCCAGCTCAGAGGACCTCAGCAGGGAGCCCAGAGGACATGGGACACGGGCCAGGCGTCAAAGCAGCTGCCCGCTGGCCTGTGAGAGCCTATTGCCTGGTATCATGAAACAGAAAGTACCTTCTCGGGAACGCGAAATAACGTGACACAAACATATAGATGAGTCTCAAGCGGTAGGACATAGATGGAATCAGAAATTTAGGGCCAGACGTGAATTTTATGACAATGTCTGACACTTGTCATACGTGAAGGTCAAGTGAGAGAAGTCCTGTCACTTCTATACCCTTGAAGGAGTATCGGGCCTGGAATATTCTCCTCTTGCACCAAGCTGACAGCCTCAGGGGGCAGAAAACAGACCCCTGCCTTTCAGGCAGCTCAGCCGGCTCGGCCTGGCCATCACCAGTGAGGCTGGAGTCCCTCCCAGCACGCGGAGGACACTCATGGGTCTCCTTCCTACATCCATGAAGACCTTCGGAAGTTATTCCATCGCTTCTATTCTGAACACACTTTTCTGATGAATATATAATTCTTTTATCCATAATTATACTTAAGCACATCTATCCTAACCCTGGTGTAAGTATAAGACAGACCCAAGACATTCTTTCTGGGTAAATACCAAGACTGCAGAAGGATGGATAAAATTACCTAATAGGTCCTTTCCAGCGCTGATTCCTTTCATCTATTCAAAAGAAACTAATTGTAAGCTCGGCTCTTGCCATCTGCCAAGAATTCCATATCCCGAACCATACAGAGTGTGTAGACAAAAGCTGAGGAAAACCCGAATGTTCCGAGTTTCGCTTGCCATCAGCCTGGCTTACTTCCTTGCCTGCTCGACTTTTATTTTATTTATTTATTTTTTTACAACATTTTGCTCTGCTTTCCACTTGAATGTTTCAATAAAACGTCAAGGCTATAAGGAGGCCGTTGTTAGTATTCCACGTCTGGATCTTCAGCAGGACGTGAAGAGTTTTTGGAGAGCGTTTAAACATGAAAATAGGCCTAAGAAGAATGCACATTAGCGCCACTGTGATAATTCAAGCCGTATGCTCCAGCGTTGTCCACGTATCAGTGATGCTGACCAAAGACAACGTACGTTACTTGTAAAACAGTCACAGCTGTCGATGAGCGCTCATTGCACATTTGCATGTTTTAAAGAATTCAAGGGCACTGAAGTATGGAACTCATTGTCTTTTAACCATTTTCTCTTGTGATCCCAGAAGACGGCATAGCTTTGATATAACCCACACGAGTCTGTGCGCTCTGCTCTGTCTCGCGTTCAAATGATTGTTTCTCGTTAGAGAGAGCCCTGAGTCACAATGGCATTACACTGGGGGGAGTTTCTTAGGACAATGAGAACTCAAAAGCCTGACCTGACTGCTGTCTCCAGAGCGGACAGAAGGGACAGCCTGTTAGAGACCCATCATACACGATACTCTCGGTGACCAGATGCCACATGGCCACGCTGTGAGTCCCAGCAAAGGAGGGCAGAGTGGGCAGGGAGAGGCGAGGGGCAGTGCTTCAGCCCTGGAGCCCAGGACAGGGACGGCTCGGGGACGCACGTGAATGGAGCCCTGGCTGGCGGGCCGACGGGGAACAGTGTGGCTCCGCTCGGGCTCCTGGCCATGGGGCGACCCTCGATGGGAGCATCTTATCAGTCCTTGCTTCTCCACCCCAGTTCTCCTGGTGTGGCTCTGCCTGGCTTTTTTGAACGCTTCAGGGAGATGGATCAAGGCGGGAACTGCAGTGTCCCTGATCGAAGAGAAGCAAGAAGCAGTGAACGCAGTGATGTCTTACTAGGAAACGCCTTGCATTTCGTTAGAAAACAGGACTGATGCCCAATGGCTCACACACGCAGGAGAGGCCAGACGCACAGGGGCCACTCCTGGGCTCAGACGCCATCCGTGTGCAGGAACCGGGCGTGAAGCAACATGAAGTGAGTTTCTGGAGCCTTCAAAATGCTTCTTTTCAGAATGGTTTTCTAATTCAAACATAGAAATCTCTCTGCCTTTAAACTGTTCCCGTTGCAATAAGAGACATGCTCTCCAGTCCAACATGAGCGGATAGCCTGCTAACTTTTCCACCGTGAGTGGGGACAGCCGGACAACTGGGGACAGGTGCTGAGCGTGAGGCTGGGACTGCTCGGCGCTGAGCCTCCGCCATTTTCCCCTCGATCCTGCTTTGCTCACGGGACACTGGTGTGATGCCAGGTCTCCCGTGCAGACACTGGCTGAGGTGCGACCAAGTGTGACAAAGCAGGCCATCAGCTGGGAAAGAGAGAAGAGGCCGGCAGCAGGGCATGGCCTTGGGTTTCTGATAACGAGTGAGGTGAGAAGCAAAACACAGAGACAGATGCGAGCCAGAGAAGGAGGCCACAGGCTCAGGCCCCAGGAAGCCCAGCTGGGAGCCTGCAGAGCAATGTCACATCAAAGCTCTGGTTTTCACCAGCAGGGTCTCCGGGAACGCATGGAAACAGCGACTTCTGCATGTAGCAAGTCCATCAACTAGAGGGCAGGAGAAGGGGACCGGACACTGCAAAGCTAAACCTCTGCAAAGAGAAAATCAGCTGGCAATACCTTGCCGCGTTTTCATTGACTGCCCCTGGTTTTTGTTTTTTTTTCCGATCCATGTTTCCCGAGACCCTTCCCCCCTCCCCATCTCCTCGGCCTCCCGTCTCTTCCTCTCCGTCCCAGCCTCCCCTTCCCTCCTTTCTGTCCTTGGTGTGTTTCTTACTTGGGTTCCTAAGGCTTCCGTGGGACCACACGCCATCACCACTGCAGGGGAGGGCAGACGTTGCTCCCACAAGCCCACCATTCACCAGGGTCGGTCAGACCCCTCTCTAGAGCAGGCCCGGTAGGCTGAACCCTCAGGGAGCCTTGGAAGAGGCACACATGAAGCCCAGGTCTCCTCTGAAGGGCCTTGCAGTTAAGGTGACCTGGGACGCCAGCCCCCTCGCAGCTGCCACATCCTAGTAAGCGGCTGCTCCCCGTTTGTCCGCACATCTGGGGTGCCCCCTCCCGAGAGGCAGGCAGGAGAGTCTCTTAACACGTTTAGTGTTTCTGATGCAGCTGGCAAGATCCTAGCCCGTCGTGGGCGTTTTTGTCAGACAGGCTGGACTTAAACTCCATTCCTGCCTTTTAACAGTCATGTGACTCACGGATGCCCCCACCCCAGGTACTGCCATCTGCCTGGAGCCCAGGGCCTGCAGAGCACGTTTCCTGAGTGTCTGACAACCAGCGAGCAGGCAGTGGGCATGAAAACAACAGCGGCGGTTCATCGAGCAGTGGCTAGGGACCTGTTATGTTCCCAAATGCCCTCCATATCGTGTTCCATTTCACCCCCAGCACCACACTGATCTGGGCTGCTTACAGAGGCAGAAACTGAAGCCCAGACTCTTCGAGCAACGGGGCCCCAGAACAGGACGGAGCCCCCAGGGCTCAGGAGTGTGGTGTTGGCTTGGAAGGCAGGCAGGGAGGCAGTGATTAGGGAGAGGGTACGGACACAGGCCGTGTCTTCTGCAGTTACTGAGTCTGGGCATCTGGCGGCCTGGCATCGAGGGGCGAGGAATGCGCCCATCCAGCTCCAACGAGGCGTCTGTGAAAAGACCTCTAACGGCACCTCTTCAATGCACTCAGTTGTGCTTTTATTTTAAGAAATCGTTGCTTTTTAAGCTACTAGAGACTCCAAACTTCTGGCAACCATCAAAAGAAAAAAAAGTGAAAGTGAACACTTATTTGCTTTACCATCACTGTGTTTTCGACATAAATAAATAAAACCTACTTTATCAGCCAAATCTTCAAAGGACTAGTGTTATAGGGAATAAAATAAAAAGTATTATGGAATTAGGTTTTGCTTAGAGCCTTATTGTATAAAATTTACGAAGAGAAATTAATGTCTCTGCGGTTCAGATTTCCTCATTCTGTTGAAAGCTGCTATTAATTTGGAAATATATGTTGGTTTCTCCTTTAATTTTTCATTAAATGTTACCTACCCGTCCCATGGGGACCAGAAGCTGGTCTGGACTGTAAGTGGCATGTCCCTGTGAGGGTGAGTAGGCCACACGAGCGGGCAGTCCTGGCCCCCCACGAGCGTGCGAGGGGCTGTGAACGGTGCTGATTCCAGGGGCAGGTTCTGCACATGTTCTGCTTCACGTGGTCTGTGCTCCGCCCACCTGTTCCCATTGTCCATGGCGGTTACTATGGCAAAGCCCGTTCACCTGCCTTCATCCGTGTGCACCTGCTTTTTCTACAATCTTTTACCGAAGGATCTCACCTGGCCCTCCCAAACTGACTTATAATGCTTCACTTCTTGAGGGGTTGATATCCAAATGGCCCAGAGAGACAGCCTGCTGGGGACTGAATTGTGTCCCCTCCAAATGCTTGTGTTGAAGCCCAGCCCCCAATGAGATGGTGTGCGGAGGGGATTAGCTTTAGGTGAGGTTGTAACAAAGGGGCCCCTGTGATGGCCTTCGCGCCCCAAGAAGAGGAGGCTGCTGTGCTCCTCTGTCTGCCGTGGGAGACCACAGCGGGAAGACGGTCTGCAAGCCAGGAAGAGAGCCGTCCCCAGAACCCTCCTGAGCTGACCCCTGAACTTGAACTCCCAGCCTCTAGAATTGTGAAAAAAATGCTTTTCTGCTGGTTAAGCTGCTGCCTGTGGTGATTCGTGGCGGCCCAAGTGGACTCACACAGAATCTAAGGTCAGAACAAGATGGCAATGCCTCCAGGTACCTAGTCACGGCACCCTGAAAGCCCTGTCAGCGTGAGGCAGTGGAAAGGCGAGAGCAAAGTGAGGGGATGAGTGGTGTCTGATTTAAATGCCTGTGCAGCTGTGAGACCGCCATGTGTGTGTGTGCGTGTGCGTGTGCATGTACACATGTGAGCTCACACCTGGCACATGTGGAAGACGGCTTTCCTGGAGGTCACTCAGATTTGTACATGACAAAATCATCAGAGCAGAGGGAATAGTCCTTTCTAGCAGAAGCGAATTCTGGTTTTCTGAGGGCGTCACACGTGCCGCCGCTGCCTAAATAGCCTTGTGCCTCCAGCTCTGAGGGGCTGTGACTCTGCTCATCTCTGTCTCAGAAAACGCGCTGAGGGATCAGGGTGGCAGCAAAGGAAGTCAGCCCTTCTTTGGCTTTGAGTAGATACAAAAAGGGAGACACTAAGGCATTAATACTGTGTCATTTTGCTCTTTGAATGGGAATGTTTAAGTAAACCTGAAGTCCATGTGTAGACAAGTGCTTCCGGCCCAGTGGAGGGGTGTCGTGCACGCACAGCGCACCCCAACACCGGCTCGTAGGTAGCTTTGCTTTTAATTGTCCACACAACTGCTCAGGCACCGCAAGGATCAGAGAGCGGCCTCTGTGCCACGCGGACGGCCCCACGGCTGTCCCAGCAGCTCCGGCTCTGGGGCCCTTTGGCCCTGTCCTCCGTCAGGTGTGTTTGGACACTAAAGCATGTCAGGGGCTCAATCCCACAGCAAGTGTCTCAGAAGCACCTGGAACATTTGGTACATTTTCCTTTCCTGCCATTTACCAAGACCTGATGGACTTAACTTCCATGGTGGTTCCTTAAATGCCACCTCTGCAAGGATGCTGGCAGCCCAGAAACAGCCCATGCCACTGGCGAGGGTCAGTGAGCGAGGTCAGGCCACACAGCCTTTCCCGTCTGGTCTGGGCTCAGATGTCTCACTAATAAGGACTCCCCAGGACAGGACACGGGGAGTTGCGGAGTCTTAACCTTGAAAAGAAGGATAAGGGGTGAAGAGAAGGTTTGGTTTGGTTTCTGTTTTCAGCTGGGAGACCGGACAGCAGGGTGGGCAGGTGGTGGGGATGTGAGAGGGTCACCGTGTGATGTGAGGTGGGGGTGGAACTCAGAGCGCAGGAAGGGCGCGTCTACCGCAGACAGGAGAAGCCATGGCCTGTCCACTGAGGAAGAGGAAGCAGGAAAAGGGGGCCTTGCAGAGAGGCCTGTGTGACCGAGGAAGGGGGAGACCCCACCTGCAGGCTCCAGAGCAGAAGGGGCCAGCTGAGGGGTGAGGGGTGTGTGCTGGGAACAAGGAGAGGGTAGGGGCAGAGGAGAACGATACCGGGTCCACTCAGTGTTGGAGTTGTGCCCGACCAAGGTCACAGACAATTCTATAAAAGAATTGAGCACATTTGCAAACAGGCAATTCTAATAACGGACCGTGGACTCGAAGCTGAGTAGGAGGGACGCTCACGTTGCAGGTGGTGGCTGAACAGAACGAATGTGGACCGGTCATGGGTCTGCGATGTTCATGGGACTGAAGGGACATGTCCGAGGTGGCCTCCGCGTGGAAGGCGCCGCGGCTGCGGAAGTGGCATGTTTGGATCTGGGCCTCTGGAGGTGAGCTGCCTCCGGGATGGCACAGTCTCCACTGTGTCTGTAGGAGAGGAAGGCCAGCGCTCACCGCAAGAATGACCAAGAAGGACGCAGGTGCTGGGAGGGGCGGGAAACTGAGCAGGGGCCAGGGCAGTCGAGGACGGAAGTGCTGTCATTCCGCTGGTGGAGACAGAGGGACAACCAGCTGGCGGGGCCTCGGGGGCTTTCTACGGTGGGGGGGTAGGCGTGAAGAAGCAAGGACACACCGACACTTCCACTGGACCCTGGTCACCGGTCATCCCGCGAGGCACACACAGCTGTTCTCATCTTCCATTGAGGACACTGAAATTCGGACAGGCTAAATGTCCTGCCCAAGGTCACAAACCAATGGAACAAACCCCCAAACACTCCCCCGCCCAAGTCGATGCCAGTGGCGGGAAGGGCTGAGCGAGAAGCCAACTGTCTTCTTGGCGGAAATGGCCTCATTCATTCATTAACATCCCACAAACGTGAAAGGGCCTGGTACCGCCATATCACTGTTCCAGAAAAGCGGTTCCCACACCTCCCGTCTGATGCCCAGGGCTGCACCAAGACCTAACGATTTTCACAGCGACGTTCTTCAGTCTTTCATGCTGGAAAAATGTAGAAGAACGTATCTTTTTGTTAAATGCTAAACACACACAGGTTTTGCAGAGCTCGCTTCTGTGGAGAATGAGGCGTGGAGGCTGTGCTCCGTCTTCTTGATGAAACGCACATTGACTATTAAAAGGAAAGTCGTTCATGTAAATAAAACTTGGAAAGGAAGACCTTGTAACAATCCCAGCTGGTTACCTTTAGGGTGCTGAAAAGCTCCACAGATTAATATCCTCTGGCAGCAAGCCCAAAAGATTCTTATTTGATTATAAATTGGATGCATTTTCAATCAATGAAAGCATGTTCGGTTTGGAAGCATCCTGTCCCAAGACAGTCACATGTGCTGACAGCGAGGGGAACACCCCATGCAGAGGTGCCCCCCCACCCCCACCCAGGGCACCTCTCCTCGTTGGCATCCCAAGGGTTCGCTGCCACCCCCCTGTGTGTACCCAGGATGCTGGGTACACATCGCTGTACTAGAAAAGCTTCAAAGAAAATTTTATAACTCCAAAAGAGAGACAGGCAGGAGGGCACCCTCTGCCTTCCCAACACAACTCCCCTTTCGTTCTGGTCAGCAATGTCCCCTTAAAAGTCTGAAGCTAGAGATGAGGTGGCAGAAGGGCGCCAGCCGGGGCTTAGGAAGCTGAGACGCGTGAGGCACACACCCTTTACCTTCGCCCTCTGCCCCCTGTCATGTCCATCATGTGTGGGGACATGCAGCCCGCTGGGAGCGTGCAGGGCAAGTCTGGCTCCACCAAGGGCAGGACGCCCTGAGGGGCCTGGGAAGTCGACGGGCCTACCGGCTGGTTTCTGTCTGCTCAGGAGGAAATGGCTTTATGCCACCGAGGCCTGGCTGTCTGTCTTCGCTTATAAATGAACCCGTTCCCCACGACAGAGGCTCTGGATAAAGCCCACTTCCCCTTGAAGTCTTCCTTGTTCAGGTCCAGGCCTGCAATCTTCAGCCCCAGGCCCTGCATTCAGGGTTTGGATTCAAATTCCGTTGCCCTACACTCTTATAGAGGATGGTTCTGAACAACTGGGTACAGGACAGCCGTGACACACACGTGGCTGCACGTTGCCAACAGGGGAGTGCCTGTCATGTAAGCTTTCTGGATGCATCACCTCTTATTCTCCTATTCTACTCACAGCAGCCCTGAGAGGCAGGCAGGAAAACCCGTCTGCGGATGGGAGGCCGAGCGTCTGCGCAGGTCACACCGCTGGGCATGGCAACACCCATGGTCCACTCGTGTCCCACCGTGTGTCCCAGCTTTCTGTGTCCGAGGCGGCCCACAGACATGCCTCTCCTTGCAGTTTGGGTGGGAGTCAGCAAGCACATCTGCACCCACACATTGCCATGGCAACGTGGGGGCAGCGTGCCTTTCTTCGCCCATTATTTGCTCTGAACCATGTGATGGGCTCTGGTCAGAATATGTGAGCAGACAGGTCACAAGCTGAGGCTTGAAATGTGCTTGTGAAGGCTGGCTGGTCACCCTGTTTTTCAGGCACAGCCATGCAGAGAACGTGCCAGATGGCCCTACGTCCTAGGGGACGGGACGCTGGAGCACACCTGCGTCCAGCCAAGCCCGGCCAGGGCTGACCAGCCCTGCCCACACACAGAGGCTCGAACAAGAAGAAACAAGCATTGCTCAAAGCCATGGAGTTTGTGGGTGGCTTGCTCACAGCCCTACAGTAAAAGATGGCTAGCATCACTTTGTAGAATGAAGAAATACCAAAAATGGCTAAATAACTAATTAATCAAAAAATATTTTACAAATTTTGGTCTATGTGGTAATATGTGTTATTACAAATAAAACCATCACCA
>NW_017731649.1:1017054-1039466 GCF_001890085.2 Hipposideros armiger | reverse complement strand
CACCATCACCACCACCATTGCCTCTTCCACCCTCACCATCATCACCGGCCCCTGAGTATACTGCCACATACATTCCTACTTTCTTTCTGGAGCAACTTTGTTGTTTGCATGATTTGGTTGTCCACTTGGCAGTTTATGATTATGTCAGTCCTTTCTGCACATTGATTACAAAAAAGCTGACACCTTTCACCTCGGTAACCTAAAAAAACAAATGCTGGTGTCACACTCATGGGCATGATTTATGAGCCGGTCAGCGCACTTCTAAATAATCTCCAACGTGGAGTTTTTTGACAAGGATGCAGGGGAGCCTTTTTAAACATGAGAAGGAGGGCGAGGGAGGATTCGGGGAGGGAGGCATCTATCACCAGAAACAGCTGTGCCAGGTACGTAAGGGAAACAGATTTCTGCTTTAGATTTGCAGTCTTAATACTCTGCAATAAGAACCATCTGCTCCAGCCCTGGCGCACTGGCTCCCTGCCCGCCAACTCCAGGCCGCCCCCCACCCCACCCCGCCCGCCTGCCTTTGTCCCAGCCCTTCCCCCCTCCTGGGACGCTTTGTCCTCTCCTACCTGGCAGAACCCAAGCCCTGCCCCACCTCCGTGCGCTTCTGCACAGCTGCCTCTCTTCCAACCCCATTTCCAGTATCTCCCTTCTGGTACAATGGACATGCTGCGGTTGAGTTTACAAAGATCACTCTTCTGAGGAGAGGAAAACGGGGCAGGAGGGGGCTTAACAGGGAAGGGCCCCAGGGGAGGTGGGACCAGCTGAGAAGCGTCAGCAGTGGAGTGTGACCCAGTGACCGTGGGCAGCACTGCCCGTGTGGTGGGCTCAACAGCTGCTACAACAGCAGACCCTCAACGTGCTCATCGCGAGGAAGGCAGCATTTCCATATCTATATGGAGGCGGGTGTTCTCTGTCGTGGTGGTCACTTCACAGAACCTGTAAGTCAGGTCATTCTGCTGTACCCCTTAAATTTATACAGTGCCAATGTCAATTACATCAACAAAACTGGAAGAAGTAGAAGGAAAAGGCCGCTGCAAGGGTCCACATGGAATATACCAAGGGTCTTAACACGGACGGACCCCGGGTCTGGAGACGGGGTCTGGAGGAGAAGTGGAATCTGAAGGCTTCTCACCATGCGACTCAGGGAGCAGCATTTGCTTTCATCACAGCAAGAAGCCTACTTGCTTCTCCTCCGGTCCACCGTGGCACCTGGCAGCATGGAGGTTTCCACGGTGCTCGGTTGGCACCGATTGAGTGAGTGGCCGTTTCACACCGTCAGAGCAAGCCCTCTGTGCTTTGTGCCAGGCCACAAGCACTTTACCCTTAGCTCCCGCCTTCACCGGCAGGTGTGCACCGCCCCGGCCCCAGTTCACAGAGCAGGAGACAGGAGCAGGAAAAGGTTCAGACACGTGTGCAAAGTCACACAGCCACCGGGGGCGGGGCCAGGACTCGAATTCAATGCCACCCGGACTCTGCGTCCTGCCCCTCTGAGGGTAGACACCCCAAGATAGAGCAGCTGTAAGACACTATGTTTAGACAGAAAGAAAAGACCAAGGACGGTTTCGATAGCACATTTTATTTTAATCTAAGAAAAATGATTAAATTCAAAGTTCAGAAATATAAAAGATTATCCGATAAATTTATGGTCATAACTGTTTCTTAAGCAATGGTGACGCACACTTGAGCTGGTTTTGTGGCTCCAAAGTTTCAGCTTTTTTACTTTGCACAGTTTAAATACGTAAGAAGCCTCCTAAAATATCTTCATGCATATTCACAGAGATCATTTTACAGGACACGTGTGGGGAGATTTGGGGCCATGAGGGTTCTTTCTTGGCCAAAAGTCTGAGCTAAGACAACATCCCCGGGGCCACGCACAGCTCTCGGCCCGGCCTCCAGGTGGCGCCGTGAGGCCAGGACGCTTGCTGGGGGCGGCCAGCTCGGAGTGGCCGCTGGCTGGACACTGGGCCAGATCCGCGGCTCACGGCGGGGGCCTTGGGTTCCTGACCCTCCCCTCACAAGTGCCTCTGGGGGGAACTTCCCACTGGCATGTTCTCATGCCCTGGGGGCATTTGGAGAAGGATGGGGGCAGCAGGGCACTGCCAGGCCCTGCTGCTGGCCGCCAACGCCCACACCACCCGGGGCACAGCCTGTCCTGCTGCGCCTTGTTTAAGGAGACCGTCGTCATGGTGCTCAGGTGACACTTCACAGCGGGTCCCGGTGGCCACAGTAGGACAGGCAAGGCCAGGTGTGAGGGAGAACGGGGAAGGGGGCGCAAGGATCCCGCTCCTTTCTGACCTTACAAGCAGTGTGAGCGGCACGGCAGGGACAGCAGGTGACACAGTTCTACAGAATCACGAGGCTTCGACACGACTCAGGGAGGCTGCGAGTGCAGCGGGGTTCAAAGGCGGCAGGCTGGCACGCGTGTGAGTGTGCTGGTGGGGAAGGCTCGGGGCCGGAGCTGCGGGGCCTCCCTGTGACCGTGTGTGTGACCCCCAAGAGGAGCCCAGATCCCTTCCAAGTGCAGCTGCACCGAGCACAGACCCCAAGGTCAAAAGAGGGCACATACATTGTATGTGCTCGGTCTTCTGAAGCCAGCCCCGCCCTTTTCACAGATCAAAGCAGTCTGTTTAAATATCTCATTTCTACAGAGTGAATTTACATTTAAAGTACAAAGTGCAAATACTATGTGTTTTTGTTTCTGTTTTTTTAATTGCTTTTTGGTGAGGGAGCCTCCCACACGTCTAGGAACCGCCCTGGACGTGTCAGCCACTTATCCTCGCTTCCTCGGCTGGAAAAGAAAAGACGAAAAAAGAGACATCATTACGAAGTTCGTGTCCGTCATCAGTGAGGACGAAGGCTTGCCTTCCAGGAATGAGATAAACCCATCTGATGCCAACAGGCAAGGGGCGGGATTTTAAATATGGGAAGAAAAAATGCTGGGCTGGTCATTTGGGGCATAAGGATGAACAAACAACAATAGAAACATTCTGCACGCTTTCCTCCTCAGTGATCAGAAACATCAGCAAAAATGTGTTCCTCGCTGAGAAAATTAGCGTTTACTCCTAATATTGTAAGTGGACCCCACGTAGTAAATGTTCTGCAGAAGTTCATAGCAGCTCAGATTTATTCTACAAAAATAATTCCAATAATCTAGTTTAGGCTTCGAGTTGGATAAAGTCATTGGTTGATTTTTTTTTCCTTTTCATCCTTCCATTCACTATTCTACCTGTATAAGAAATGCAACTTGAAAAGTTTGTTTAAATTATTCGAATTCTATACTCTGACCACCCATTAGAAGTAGTTTAGAATAAAAGGAAAAGCTATGTACAATCTTCTAGATTTAGTTTTCCAAGTGTGCCAGTTCCTACCAGTCGGAGGGGCTCCGTGCTTCTATTCGAGGAGCAATTAACCGTGAACGTTTAGGAGGTTTCTGGGTTGGCCTGATTCCCCTGGTGAGGATGAGTTGGAGGTGAAGAAGGCATCTCCTGTACTAAGCTCATGAGGAGTTTTGCTCTAATTAGTTATGGAGAAAGGTCAGCCCTCGCCGTGTGTTCCAGATACGAAGGCTGGTCAGAATCGGGGGAAGAAAAAGTGGGCTAACGTGAAACCTGCACTGACAGCAGCTTCACAGTTCTGCTCTGGTCACTTCCACGCATGAGGGAAATTCGAGAAGAAGCCAGGGCGACACTCACTGATTAAAGACTAGCTCCCGTATCCTCCCCTCTCGCCTTCACTCAATGGTTCTAGTCCACGTTATTCATACAGTGAACGATTCTGGTGGCTGGTGCTCACTTATTCTACAGGGAAATGTTTATGATCTTCAGTTATTTTATCAAATGCAAACCACAGCTGGCTTACGCTGAAGGACTTCACTCCAGGGCCGTGGCTCGCAGGGACAGCCACTGAGACCGTGGCATGGAAGACGGTCCACTCCCTCAGGCATCACAGAAAGAGCCGGAGACAGCGCTCCAGTTTCTCTTTCCGGGAAAAAGCTGAGTGAGGCCTGGGTTCTGAATTGAGTGCGCGCCCTGCGCCAATCATCACCATTATCTAATGAAAACAACCCTCAGCCGTCCTGGAGCTCAGCGGGGGTAATTGCTTTCAGACCAGCCCTGCTCTAAAGTGTAAGTGATTTGTGGTGGGATTTAAAAAGTTAAAACCATAAACATTTGCTAAACAAAAGAAAACCGTATCACACATCTTTCTAATGAAAAGGTTTTAAATGACATCCAAGGTGTGCGTTGGAGGTCTCCACTTAAAACCCACAACACAGGGCTTGCCTTAGGAAGTGTCGACCTAACATCAAACACGCAAAGACAAAATAAACAACAAATTGACGAGTGGTCCTAAGAAAGGAGGGTTTGCCTGGATTCCAGGGAGGGAGAAACGAGTCTGCTCATGTTTCTGGAGAATGTTCTGCCCTTTGGCTGGGCTGTGCCGTGGGCGGCTGGGCCCAGAGGCCGTGCTTGCCCCTAACTGCGCACATGGAGATGCAGACTCACGGACACAGAATCTGTTTGGAAGCACAACAGCAGGAAACTGCAAATCCCTGTTGGAGCTGCACACGTGTCTCACTAAGATCCCTGATGAAAAGGGGTTGTTCGCCCGAGTGCCCAGAGGGTCTCCTGTCCCTCCATTTCCCTACCAAAATGGAAGGAACACAGTGCAGATCTCTGGAGAATGGTTTTACAACAACCATGCATTTCCACAGAACAAGAGGACACAGACATTTTTCTAAAAATAATAAAATAATTGAAATTTCAAATACTGAAAAAAATTAAGGCCAAAGCTTTGAGTTGATGGTTTAACAAGTTAATTTCATAGAATCTTGCCAGGCTCTTTTGGGTACATTCACAGGGGTGTAGCTAGCATATGTTGCCTCTCCTGGATTGTTTTTTCTTTCTTTTTTTTTTTTTTTCTTGGAAGGTACTTCACTCTCCAAATCTACATAACCCTGAATTTTTATTGCTTATAACCAAACCAGCAAATTATTCAGGCTAAAATACAGACATACTCACCTGTCTATTGGAAGTGCTCTCAGCATTACCTTTAGGGGCTGGCAGGTAAAAAAAAAAGAAAAAAGATATTATTAAACACTGAATACTCTCCATTTAGTGAAATGTTTCAGATAATTTTTCAGGAAGCGATCAACATCACTTTAGGAAAGTGCCAACAGCCGGCAAACTTGTTAGGGGGTGGGGGTGGGAGAGAGAGAGAGGAAACCTAGATTATGAATCGTGGATTCTAAAAGTCCAACTTTACAGGAATGTTTCTTTTTACCCCAAATTCCAAGGGTCTGTCCACCAATGGTGCCGACCTTTGTTCCCGTGTTTCTCAGACGTTCCCAGGAGAGCGGACTCAGCCCCCAAGTCTGGGAAGGAGGCCCTCGGGAGTGTGCCAACACCAGGTCTTTGAAATCTTTTGGTTTTATATTTAAATCATGAGAAATGAACGTGTTTGGCTCAAAATGATTTTTCCCAAACCCTCACGGGAAATGGAAGCTTCAGGGAGATGCGCGCTGCGTGGTTCATTTTGAGGCTTCACCACCGGGCACCTGGTGGGGGGCAGGCGGCTCAGAGGCGACCACATCTCGGGCGCCTTTCCCGCCTCGGCGTCCTCCCTGCAGAGACCCACTCCCCTGGGACCCCCTCAGCTCTGCTCCTGGGAACTGTCAGCAAGGGCCCAGGATGGCCTCCCGCGCTCCTGGCGTCCCCGTCACCTCCCTGCCCACCCAAAACTGCCATCCCCAGTGGCCTCGGGCTTCTCTCCTCCCACCCACACACTGTCACGGGCGGGCTCAGCCAGCCTCGTGGTTTTAAACAATACAGTAAGTCCCCGACTTACGAACCAGTTTTCGTTCCGGGAGAACTTCGTAAGTTGGAAGTCCGACAAGGTGAGTCTTATGCGCCCCTGCTTTTCCTCAGCGTCCGGGCGCCCTGGGCTCTGAGCGAGCCCTGCTGCTCACTGCCGCTCTGCACAGTGAGCACACGCAGCTCCACCGGGACAATGTCCGGCAGGCACGGGAGCTACTCCCGCGATTTGTTCGCAACTCGAATGTTCGTTAAGTCGGGGACTTACTGTATCTGTTTCCTGATGACCCCCAAGCGTGTGTACCTCCAGTCTCCAGGGCGGACGGCTGTCCCCAGTCAGACTCCCAGGTCCAGTGGTGCCGCCTCCGTTTGCACCATCAACAGGCAACGCAAAGGAAACAGGGCCAGACTGACCTCACATCTTCCCTTCAAAGCCTGCATCCTTGCCCGTTCACCTCCCATGTCCAGCACACAATTGCTCACCCTACTCTACAGCTTCCGGGGACACAGGACTGGTGTCACCCATCACTGCCCCTTCTCCTATGCCCCCATCCGATCTGACCTTCAAAACCTATCCAGAGTCCAAACACTTTCCACCACCCCACGGTTGCAGCACCCAGGCCCCCCGCCATCACCCTCTGTCCCGCGGACCCCGTGGTGACCCCTTGCCACTCCCCCTGCTTCAGCCCAGCCCATCTGCAAACTCCATCAGCTCAGCAACTGGAGGTCCTTGTAAGATATGAGTCAGAACCCGTCATGCCTGCTCAAACCTTCAGTGACCGCTTGTTCAGAGCAAAGGCTTCCTTCCAGGGCTCGGGCTCGGCGCCCGCTGCACGTCCCTGGCCTCTCCCAGCTGCTCCTGCCCCGGCTGCCGGGCTCCTCACCACTCAGTGCCCGCTGTCACCTCCCCGCTGTCACCGGGCGGGCTGCCCCCCACCCAACGTCTGCATGGCTTCTGCTGCCCCTCCTTCACGCCCCTGCTGGAATGTCACCATGGAGATGCCTTTCCCGCCCCCCCTCAGCTCAGATCTCAGCCCCCACCCTCTCTCCTCACGCGGCCTCTCACACATCACTCGTCCCACGACGGTCTGCCTTATTTATCTCATTTCTTGCTTCCACACTAAAAGGTAAGCTCTAGAAAGATGTGGATTTTTGTCTGTTTTATTCACTGTTATTTTTCCAATGTTCAGAGCAGGAAGCACTCAAAAAAACATCTTTTGAATGAATCAATAGACAGAGAGCAGCATTTTTTTTATCCCAAATGGCTTGATTATTGATTTCTATCTATGTGATAAAAAATACTGAGTAAAGAGCAAAATCATTCTATTTTTAACCCCCTTCTTCTCCTATATTAAAGCAAACTGAATCACATGAGAAGTTGAAACACAAATGTACTAAGTAAATTGCAAAAATGTTAAATAAATAGTAGATAAATGGATTATTTTTTCAATCATAGGTGAGAATGACTCAAGTACTTGGGTAACTACAGCCACTCTTCACTTTGCCTAAAATGACTACTTTACTGAAAAACTTGGCTCTGGAGCCATTGATTCAAATCTAAAGAATATTAGAGTGATTCTTCAAATCTATTCTAAGCCAATTTGGCTATTCAAAAACTGCCGTTTTTGTTTTTTTCTTGGTTTCTTTTATGACAAATCGTCTCCCTGGTGGTGGGAGGAAGCTATAGATTAAAGGTAAGTTGCAATGAGAAAATGTTTATATTCTTAAGTGTTAAGAAGACAAAGGAAGCCTTGCAATATAGGTGAAAAGAAAAATTTCATTAATGACACATGGTGGAATATTTCATTCCAGGTACACACAGTGGGGGAAATCACAACTTAAAATATGTCAAGAGCAATACCCCACTGTTAATTATTTGCAAAGGAACAGTATGGACATTATCAAAATAAAGACAAAGAAAGTCACCTCCACGGAGAACACAGGGCTGGGACGAGGGCCGTTTCGCAGGCACCTCACCACCCTCAGTGTCAGCTGGGGAGGTTACGTCATGGGTGTCACATGATGCTGATTGTTTCCAGGTGACCTGGCAGACAGCACTGTGGCCCTGAGGCAGTTTGCCCCAAAACAGTGTAGCTAACATGGCAATTTGGTTGAAAAAGATAATTTGGTCAAAATGGATTTTCCTAATTGCTGAGTTTCTGTGTAATGGTCACTTCGGAGGCTCACAAGGGCATGATGTAATCTCTTGTGATTTTGTTTCTGGATTCTTCAGAAATATTTTATCTTTGGCTTTATCGTTTCTTAATAGTTTTCAGTTGTTTTTCCTTTCTGCATTTTTAATAATCCAAATTTAGATAAAACTTTCCAATAATATGTCTTAATTGCAATCATTTGAATGCAAAGCCTTGTGTAATTTCTTAAAATAAGTGGTATTAGAAAGTATATATGTGGTCTCATTTTGTAGTGAAAACCATAGTACATAGATACGCACAGAAATGTTTTTTTGGATAAATATGGATCTAGGTTTAATTATGTCTGAGAATAAAAAAACCACATGTTATTCATGTGCTTTACTTGATTTCTCATGTTTTTAGAATTAAAAAGTGCATTGTGAAGTAGTAAGCAAACATAAAGGTAACAGTTTGAATATTTGGAAAACCCCAACTAATCCTCCCTGAACATTCAGGTTTTCTGACTTTTCACTAATTCCAACTATGCTTGATAGGAAAAAATAACTGATAATCAAATCAAATCAAATCAAACTGATAATCAAATCAAATCAAAGTAGGAAAAAACTTAGAGAAATTCTGCAGGGAAAATACAAGGGTTCTCAAATCAACTCATTACGCATCCAAATTCCCAATGCTCATTTTTTACAAAATACCCACTTCTAACAAATTCTAGCTTATATTTTGGGGGAGGGGTCACATCCTATCTTCTCCGTTACTAATAAGACAACACAACTCAGACAATATAACTCAGACACATTACTTTAGTCACAGGGACCCAGAGAAAGTAACTGGGGAGTCTGTCGTCATTTTAACATTCCCAGTGAGTGACGGTCACAACGACAGAGACCACACTCGCTGTCCCCCTGACTCGTCCCCCTTCTCCCGGTAATGGGGCTGTCTGCTCCCCGCTCTCCACGCCCTGCACAGGGTGTGCAGACGCCTCCCAGCGGAACTGAGAGGGCCAAGGACGCGCCACCGTCAACTCCGGGCACCTGCCTGACCACGCACGCGTGGGTCCCTTCCGCCCTCTGCGTCTCGATGCCTCCTCCTCAGCTCAGGCCCCAGAGAGAGGACAAGGAGCCGACCCCCACCCTGGAGCCGCGTGGCAGGGTGCGTGAGCCAGGGGAAATGCATCCTGTCTGTGTCCCTCCAGAGGCAGCGCGACCCCTGGCAGAGGCCGGTAACATCTGACTCAGGCCAGTAAGACCCGCAGTAACAGTGTGTCCTCACAAGACCGTTCCTGTCGCTGTCAGAACCCCATGTCACCTCCACGTCCAAGGGTGGGCAGCACTGGCCCAGAACCCTTTCCTGTCCTCTCTGTCTGGTGGGCAGCCCACTCCGCCCTCCGCTGTCCGCAGACACACAGTGACGCGCCTGCATCACCCACATTCGTCTCCTCAACCACGGGATCCTAAGTCTGCCCCCAAGCAGAGAGTAAAAGGACAGGCCCACACACAGGGCAGGAGTGAGACGTGTCCCACTGTGGGGAAGTGTCAGCATCCTGTGTGGGGAGCAAAGCGAGTGGGCCCAGATCTTTGCCACTGGTCTCCCTCCAGACATTTTCAGGACAACATGGAATGCAGCCAGCTGCAGAGACCCTGCTCAGAAGTCACCAACACGAAGCAACGCTGCCAGGATTAACGTCTCACCCGGGAAGGAGCACGAAACCTTTCACAATTACACGGATCCTGCCTGGACCCAATTCAGTGGATCAACGTTGAGTGGCTATTATGACAAGTCTGGGGGACAGAGAAGCAAACAGGGTCATTGCCATCCCTCGCCTTCCAGACACCCAGGCCTAGGCTGGCTGCGAGGGTCCTTGTCACCTTGGAGGTGCAAAAACAGGAGAGGGTGTGACGATCCCAGCGCATGGTATGCCAGGATCACCCCCAAGTGTGTTTCCTTCTCAAATGTGCCACCAAGGTCGACAGGAGAATAACAGATGAACGACGGGTCACGACGGACCTCTGCACACGCTGGCCAGCACCCGGGCTTTGTATAGATGAGAGAGCCAAAGCCCCCACCCCAGGGTGAAGCAGCTTTTCCGGCACCCACGGGGGCCAGCGGGCGGGCGTCTCCTGAATGTTCCCTGCTGGGGATGCTTGGGACCAGCTACCACAGGGTTTTCTCTCTGGGTGACAGGTGGTTAGTTAGGCGACACCCACACAGAACGATATACTCAGCTGAGCGAGACGGCCGTGGGGATAACTGGGTGGGCAGCGGGGGTAGCCTCACTGCTTATGGACTGGCCGAGTCCGTGTGCAGGGCTAGCCATTTAATGCCAGTGGGTCCCAGATTTGCGGACCTCAGCGGGGGACAGTCAGCCTTACACTGCACGATGCGAGGCTCGCCTCCGATTCCCCCAGCTCCCCCTGTTCCGGACCCCTGCCTCCCGACGGAGCGGGTCAGTGAGGGCCACCATCACTTCTACAGGCAGGTGACCTACAGTCAAAGGGGACCTTCCCTGTCCCTTCTCCCTCAGACCGTAGGACAGCCACAGACGTGGAGCAGTCTGATGGCAGACGGCACCAAGCCGCGGGGCCCGGCCGCGTGGGGGGCCGAGGGGTCCTTACTGTGACGCTTCCGCGTGCGGGATTTCCCCTCCTCCTTGGTCACGCCCAGGCAGCCCATCAGCTCAAGCACAGACAGGGACTTGTCGTTATTCACGTCGCAGTACTCCACAAACTTCTTCACACACTTCTTGGGTTTGGATTTCTTCCGAAGGAATCTCTTGAAGGGCTTGATCTCCTTTTTGCCGATGTCCCCACTGGAATTTTTGTCAAGTAGTTTGAAGTACCAGTGGACCACTCTCTCCTCCAGCGTGTGGCTGGGGTCGGGCTCGGAGAGTCTGGAAGAACACAGAGGTCGTCAGGGACACCCCGCCAGCTGCCTCTGCCGGCGTCCGTCCACCACAGTCTCCCCGGCCTGCATCCCGGAAGGAACGCCTGGCTCGTGGCGCTCACCATCCCGACGCCTCAGCCTGTCTGGATTTGCCATTTGATATAACGTTTATTTAACAATAAATTAGAGAAAGGGATTTAGCAGAAGTTTATCAAGTTGGCTTCAAGACTGCAAATGACACGGGGACTGTGCCTGCCCACCGTGCTGACCAAGCCCGTGAGGAATAGCGCCCTGGACCCCAGTCCTGTGCTCCCTGGAGCTGGCAGGTCAGCGCTCCCATCAAGGTGCACCCGCAAGACACTGGGACCCCGAGGCTCTCCCATCTAAAGGGGCTCTCTGGAGTATCACTTATGTCATAGGTACACTGAGAGTTGCAAACACAAGTATGTCTTAAAGTGGTCCAGCTCGACGTTTTCCCTTGGGTGAAAAAGTTCTGTATTTTTAGATATAAATAAATAAACCCTCCACTAGAAGGCCTGGATTTGAGTCGGGTCTTTGAAACTGTCCTAGATGGTAACACGTGCCCTGTCACAAAGCAGAAGATGAGGGACAGTGTGATGAAATGTTACCCGTCTTCCCTCATGCCTGCTGGCCTGGGAGAGCCCTGGGCGCCCCGGGGCCGGGTGTGGAGAGCGACTCTGATGCCCGAGTTCACAGTTACCAGGGCACTCTAATGCCACTTGAGGTTTTCAAACTCCCAGAGGACCTTCTCAGGTAGCAACTCATTTACATCTTTCAGTTTTAGTTTTTCAGATAAGAGCAATCTTTCCAAGAATATGTCAATTTGAAATTTAGGTGATTTTTTTTTTCTTTTTAAGTTTAAACTACTACCTGGCTGCCACCACTTCTATTATCACTGTCTTTTTCTTTTTCCTCGAATCTTACTCTTCAGCAGAGAGACAGAGGGGAGAGCCTTTCGGTGAAGGAGACCAGAAAGCTTAGCCCCTCGATGAGGTGGCACCGTCGAGGGCCTGGGGGCTGGAGCAGAGGGAGGCCAGAACGCCAAGGAAAGCAAGGTGATAAGGCCCTCCATCAGAAAAAGTTCCCTAAAATAAAGAGCTATATCATTCCTCATTCCCGGGGTTCACACCCGCGGGACTCGGGGAGCCACCCTCACATGGGCAGTTAGTGACAGAAGCACTTCCGGACACGGCGGCTGGCTCTCAGGATGCGGAGAAGCTCAGTGTGTCCACCACGCAGCCTAGAGAACAAGTCCTGTCCCAGACGCAGCGTCAACGGTGGCAGAGCGATTAGTGCCACTGGATGGCACACTTGAAAATACTTAAGATGGTAAATTTTGTTGCATATATTTTTCCACAATAAATACATAATTGAATATTTTAACGCATAGTATTTAAAATTCAGGCAACAGCTTTGAAATGCAATGCCAAAACATAAAGCCATCGGAACGAGGGCTCTCCCTCCTTTACCTCTCCCCTTCTCCCCATGAGGACAAAATCCCTGCTAAACAAATCACCTCCACACCCACGAAGCACCTTCCTGTCTGGGGGCAGGACCCCGTCCTTGTACGCCCTGCAGTGTCCACAAGAGCTGACCAGGACTCCAACCTCTAACCGCAAGCCTTTGACTTCTGGCTGGTCAGCTCTCCCCCAGTTACTGGGGCTTCCTCCCAGCTGCTGGCTGTGATCAGAGGCAACGTACCTGCCGGAGGAGGCGGGGTCGGAGACGGCATGGACCATGTCGGTGGAGAGCGCGTCCAGGACACTCGTCAGAAACTCATTCTTTTTGGCACCAGGACAACCTGGAAAAATCAAGTATGTGTTGTTTTTCTATATCACAGAACTCACAGGGCATAACAGGTTTCTCTCTGTAATGGGGAGAAATGTTGCTTTAATATTTGAAAATTAGTACATCGGGGTGTCTTACTATGAATGAGCCCGTGTGAACACTCATGGAGTCACATGGATATCTGTATCTTGAACCACAGCTATTCAGCTATTGTGCTCCTCAATATTTGACACTGAGTGATTACACGAGACTGACCTTCACGGGCATCACCAGTCACTGGCCTTCAAGCGGCAGCCCCAGGTAGGTGCGTCACCCTCCATATTACCGAGGAGGCACATGGTGCTTGGGAACATCCGGAAATGCCCCAGGGCCACAGTCCTGGAGGATGGCGGGCTGGAGGGCCATCCGGGCGAGCGTGTGTCCACAGACCACACAGCGTCAGAGTCACTGAGTTCACACAGAGCTGAGCGCCCCAGAGAGAGCTGCAGCTGCCTGGCACCCCTTGCCCCAGCTCCCCTGCTTACTCACACCCACGTGCCAGTCCCTGGACCCCTGTTCCCCTCCCACCTGTCCCAGGGTGACCAGGGGCTCGCCTCGTCTGCACTCCCGAAGCAGCAGTGAGGGTCTCCTGTGTGGAGCACGTCACATGCTGTGTTGTGACACGCTTATCCGGTTCAGGATGCTCTGGTTTTCATAAAACGCCTTTGGCACTTGAGTTTCTTGTTATTATGAGTCAAGTACATGCTAGTTGACTATAGCAGGGACCCATTTACGCCAGTTTCCACTTTATTAAATACACACAGACGCCAGTCCTCACGGGGAGTGGCAGCTGAGTGTGAGACGAACCGCATTACCCGCTCTGAACACGGCTGAAAAGTAGGTTAGAATCGACGGGGGAAGCCCACAACCACTGGGACAACGTTACTTTTCAAGAAAAGGTAATTATTTCACTAGGACTCCCCTCAGAAGAAATAGAAGGTTTGAGGCTGCAGCTGTGCGGCGGCAACCAGGGTGCCCGGGGACGTCCCGCGACGCCCCTCGCTCCAGCTCAGAGAGGGTGGCGGCCTCTGTGAGGACCACGCGGCTCCCTGGAGCACCGTGCCTGGCCTCCAGCCAGACCAGGAGCGGCCACAGGCCCAGGAGCCCGCTGGCAAGGAGCACGGGTGGCCGGCCGACCCAAGAGGACATCCCCCGCCGGACGGCAGGTGCCAAGGGCAGGTGTGTCCCAGGGGCGCACGTAACCCCTCCTCCCCCGATGGCCCAGGGAACCAGCCAGGGAGCAGCTGTTCCCTGTGGACGTCCACACCCTCGTTATCCTCAAGAGCCCCAGGGCGGAAGTGGAGTCAATGAGGAAAACCGAGGCGTCTGCGGAAAGGCTTCGCGTCAGCGCTGAGGGGCTGCAGGAAAGGCAGGCGCGCGGGGGCCACTCCCACGAGGCAGGCCCGGCTGCTCCTGTGCTGCTGCTGGGACCACAGCCCCGAACGGGACGAAGCAGCGTGAAATTCTCGTTAGAAAATGACCGACAGCTATCACGAAGCACAGGGCTGCCGGCACGGGAAAGCTTCGGAGTCCTTCATGCCAGAGGGCACATGAAAGTCTGATTTGCTTCATAGCTGGAGATTGTAAATCCACCCGCAGCAGTGCTTTCATCGTGGTGTAGATTACGGACTGACATGCACAGCTCTTCCTGCTAAGGAGTTTAGTCCTCGCAGGAGAGAGGCACTTGGGTCCAAAAAGAATACTTTCCATTTTTATTTGCAAAGACTCTGGGTTGGGGTTGGATTCGGAGCTGAAGGTCAACTGGACTTTGAGTGGCTAAGAGGTGGCCTGAGGAAGAAGCCCGACATGTGTTCACGTGTCTGTGTCCGCCTGAGCTCATAGGACACGGTTCACGTGCCCTGTGACAGGACCCACCCCTGATAGGAATATGACATTCCTGGCACAGTCATCCTGGTCCGATGCCTGTCACTGCACGACAGGGGACTGTCATTCAAAGCTATTGCTGAGAAAAAAAGACATGAAATGAGGGAACACCAGGAGGAATAGTCGAGAACTCATTATTAAGAAGTGAAGTTTCACCGTACAAGAAATGACAGAAGTGCCAGGAAATCACAACCATGAGCAAGACCGGGTTGCCAAGTGCTCAGAAGGGGCCATGTGGCTCGAGGTACAAGGGAGCCCCCCAGGCACACAGGAACCCCGCCCGTCCCCACAGTCACTCCGTCAGGCAGGCCCTGCGACCGAGGAGAGCAGGCTGTTCCCATCACAGTGAGGACGACACAGCACAACAGCTTCCTTTCAAACCTGTGATGAGATAAAGCCCCTGGCTGGGCCTGAAGACGCTCGCTCTACCCCGCTCACGTCCAGGAGCCCACGGAAACACTTGCATCCTATCGCATTTCTCTGAAAACACTTGGTCGCTGCTGACTATCGAGAAGGTTCAGTCTGCGTGACAAATAAAGGGCGTCTTCCCTGGTGGGAGACTCTTCTGGTTTGGGTGGGGAGGCAGAAAATGGAGCTCCATCCATTCAGCTGATCATTTACAGGAAAGAGAAATGCAATGGCTTTGGAACCCATTCTTACAGCTTAAAACCCAAAATACAGAGAAGAGGAGACCACCGACAGTGGCCAAATGGGGCTGCCACTGCCGGAAAGGCCATCTGCACACGAGACATGGCAGAGACAGCCTCACAAAGACGCCCCCACCACGGGGTCGTGTGGTTTGCAATTTGGGCTCATTGACCTTAGTGGAACTTGAAATGTTCACATTAAATCATGACACTGCCCCCAGTTAAAAAGTACTGTGCTCTCTCATTTTTTCGTACCAGCCAAAATACCAGAGGTGCCTCAAAAATGTATACAAGTGGGCACTTTGGTCAGCGTTGCTCAAGCAGCAGTTCGCCATCATCAGAAGTGTCTGGACGCTGATGGGAACCACTGTGAACACCTCTTGTAATTGCATAAGTCCAACGTGACTTGTGTTTCTCTTTTGTTATCGCATATATTGAGTATTACAATTTGAACATTTTTTTCCTTTCTTAAAATGTGTATATTTTTTTGGCACCCTCTGTATTTGGCTCTTCCTAAGTCACCAATTCTCATTAATTAAGTGTTGAGCTTAATAATCCCCAAGTACGACTCTTCCTGAAACGTTCTCTAGGTACATCTGGCTCTGGGGTCCTCCATGTCCCACCAGGTGTCCGGGTTTACAGAGGCAGCTCATGCACCTGGCGTGTGCACGTGCTTCCTAACACGCACCCCGTACCCCACCATACCCCCACTTCCCCTCACGGCAATCGGTGAGAATCACACCGACATTAAAGGGGAGAACAAAGGCCCCGGTCACATGCCACTTAGTGGAGAAGTGACGTCTGGGCTGCACTCGAGACCTGGGAGGCACTTGGGGTGCAGAGAGCAGCGGAATTGTCCCATGGCTGAGCTCCTGCCTGCCTGCAGCCACTGCAGGGCGCCACGGTGCCGGAGCACAAGCTCCTGACCTGGCGGCTGCACGGTGACGTCACACGGCTCAAAATTTCTTGCTGATCAGACCAGCCATGAAGAACAGAGAAACTCTTTCAAACAGGCGAAAGTCATGTGCAAAAGCCCTGGGTTGGGAGCTGCTTGGCATCCCAAATGGGCATTTGGAACCAAATGGACAGAGAACAGGGTGGAGCAGAAAAAGGGGTGCAGCCACCAGGGATCTCCTGAGGCTGTGCTGTCCCAGGGACCACACAGGGGTTCTTCTGTTGGTTCCTTCATCTGAAAGTTCATCAGAAGTCCTTGGAAGATCTGCGGGAGTGACAGTGTGACTCATGTTCTTCAGGGTCACTCTGCCCTCTCTGTGGGTCTTAGATGGTGAGGGCCCACAGGACTTGTGTGAGGCCATCGCCTGTGGCCCCAGGATGGGCTCTCTGAGACCGTGATCAGAGGGGGTGGCAGAGACCGTGAGAGGCAGTTTCAGGAGAAATCACCGAGTGAGAAGGCGTAGTGGCCTGGACATGTGGTTATGGGGCTGAATTGAGCCTTTGGAGCACAGCGGTCGCTCAGAGAATGTCCCTGGCAGCATGTGGGCTGGGGGCCAGTCCCCAGGGCCACCCCTACAACACATGTACAACCCACAGCCACAGAAAGAAGCAAAGGCTGACGTGTCCCAAGGACTCCGATTCCTCCGTGAAGCATGTTATGTCATCACTCCTGCCTTCTCTATTTGTAACTTTATGTGCAGTTTCAACATAAAAAATGATAATAAACAGAAACAGTGAGAAAGTCTCTTCAGGCACGTTTATGTTAAGATGCATTAAATAGCTGCAGCTTATACAAGGCACAGAAAGTAAGCCTCCATAAACCCCTCCAGCTGGGAACGGGGTTTGAGTGTCACCTCAAGACCCTGCGGCTAGGACCCAGAGCCCCTACTCAGAGGCACACACGGATTAGCTTTCTGGAGGCTTCAGCCGGGCAGAGTTCAAACATCCGTGGGGAGTTCATTCTCACGTACAGGCCCTAACAACAAAGCGCAAACTTCCCAATCTTAAGATAAAAACAGTCACTACCCTTGTGTATTAACCCCAGTTTTTCTATTTTTCTATATTTACATGTTTGTTTTCATAGTTCTATATTTTCCATGTATTTTTCGTCATTCTAAGCAAACAGGTTCCCAGGTTTGAGAAACACTGATGAAAACCAGCGTTTGGAGAAAGGTCGGTGCCTAACGGAACCCGGGGATTCCGTGCGTTGGTCAGAAGACGGCCCGGCGTGGAGGGGGTGTCTGTTCCTGCCCACGGAGCAGGGCTGGGACTTTGGCGCCCTCAGCATATCCCTCTGCATGTGACGGACATTCCAGGAATTCTCTGCCTTGGATTTTAACTCTTTCAGTGAGGTCACCCAAGCAGGGTGTGGCTGGGGATCTGCAACAGCTGACATGGTAACTGGATATTTGTCTCAGGGACCGGCGCTTGTGTTCCTGTCTTCCCATGGTGCTCAGGGACGACAGCATCCTGTCCCTAGGACGTTTATATGAGAATGACTTGGTGCCCGTGTTGGGTGGAGAGCACTGTTTCCTGGTGAGGACATGGAGGGTAAGGCAAGACCGAAGAAGCCAGTTTGTCGGATGCCTAGACTTTCCGCAGGTCCTGAGCTTGGGGACTGTCGCACCGCCCGCTGCGGAACAGAATGCGTCTGAGGGCACGCATCTGTGTTTCCATGAGGCATCTGAGCGATCAATGTTTTCGCCAAGTATGGGGACGATCTCTGATGTCCTTTCACGGCGTGTCTGACCTGCAGGCCCCTTTCTCCGTGTCCCTGCCACACCATGGAGCCAAGCAGAGCTTTTTCCTGCATTTTCTCCTCCCAGAACATGCCCATGCTGACCCAATAGCGTGGCCTCGTGTTTCTGAGGCTATTTCTGAAATTTCTCTTGAGACACAGCGACCTTCCTATAGGAGCTTAGCCAGTGGCTGTCACTCTAAGTACAGCTGCCAATTCCAAAGCTTTTGGGTCTGTGAAAAGAATACTATCAACGGTCCCATGACAACTACCAGCCTTGGGAGGGTAACAGTGCGGCCCGCGGTTTGAGCGTTCCCGGGGCTGAGCCCCCACACGAGTGCCCGTCCGTCATCTAAGCCGATGCCTGAGGGGCGGCAGATGACACAGGCTCCTGGGGTGGCATGAACAGAGAGCTCTGGCCTGGGAAAGGGTGACCCTGCAGAGCCCCTTTGTTCCAGGAGCTCCGCCTGCAGACACCCCTGGGAGCAGTCCCTCATGTCCCTCGTCTGTCACTGCTTGGTGTCCCCATGATCCTGGGCTGGGAAGAAGGAGCAAACTGGTTGCTGTGGGTCCGGTGACAGCACTGAACGAACACCAGCAACCGCCCAGGAGAAAGGTCTCTCCCCGCCCAAGGGCTCTGGCTGGCTGCTTTTTTTTTTTTAACACATGAAAATTAAGGAATGCCTGCCATTCAAATGGAGAAAGCTTTCTTCCCAAACTCCTAGTTCATTTCTTTTCACTTCTAATAGTTTGCTGTATGATATCGCCTCTCTCTTGTCCTTTCTGAGGAATTTAAGAAAGAACACAAGGCTTAGTCACAGGACAGGCTGCCTATATATTGTAAAACCACAGACCTGTAAAAACGCATTCATCATTGTTGTAAAAAAATAAGCTTCCGGTCTACGATGTGCTTGTAAATTAGATTTACAGCACCAAGGGCCCGGATTTAATTCAAGTGAAATTGCAGCTTACTAAACTCTTAAAATATTAAGAGTGAGAAGTGTTTTTGGAGCATCCCAGAATGCTTAGTGAAAAAGGTGACTTCTGTCGCCTTCTTAGCTGCTAATCAGTGTGAGTCACTGCGGTCACCACGTGAGACGGGACGCGGAGTTGTTGCAGTGACAGCCATGGAGCTAGTGCCCGGGCCAGCACCCTCGGCCCAGCAGAGGCACCCTCAGCTCACTGGCTCGCGGTCCTTCGACCCCTCATAACACACCTGCCCTGAAAAGGTGCACAGATGCTTCCAAGAGTGGGGTGCCAGCAGCAGCGGCAGTGACAAAACTCGGCCCACTAGAAAAAGCAGGAAGCGGGATGTGGCCAGTGATGACCAATGACCTCTCAGCGAATCTCACCAAAACACACGGGGCTCTAATGGCACAGGCACAGCCAACCATCACCAATTCAGAGCCCCGGACCAAAGCGCGGCGAGGCAAACACGAAGGGTGGTGACGCGGAGAAAGCAGGCACCGTGGCGCATCTCGTAAGGGACGTGGCCCAGGAGCCAGCCGCGGGCTCCCCCGGGGCAAAGGCAGTGACCCCTCAAGTTTCCAGGGATCCCGCCAGGCACCCAAGTAGGTCAGGGCACTGGGCCATCTCTGTGATCTGTCACCTTATGATTACGGGGTGGGGGTGGGGGGGGTCGTGAAACAGAAATGAGAGACAAGAGGTGGAAATAAGTCCACCTTCGAGAAAACGCCGCCTCGGCCGCTGGGACAGTTAACTGCCCGACAGACGCTGCTCAGCCCAACAGAAAACGGGGCTCATGGGCTCATTCTGGGTATTTGCCAGAACATCTGCACCTGAGGAACAATTCCCAATTTTAATCGATTTTCAATGCAAACGTAACATAAACTTCGATGGGTAAATGCAATAAGAAATATATGTCTTAATGATTTTTGGATTGAAAGCAGTAAAATACTTGGCAGAATTTGGGCAACTCACAAAAGGTTGGGTCTGACAGAAGCAGAAGGTCTGGCCACATTTTGGAAGCAACTCAAGCAACATGTTTTCATTTTTTTTTCTCTACATCTAGACATGCCACCCAGAGCCAAAAATGGCAGACTCGGTTGACAATTTGATGAATGAGATGAGAAGCTATGGCCGAATCTAAACAAAGAGTACTCTATGCTGAAAACTCAAACGCTCTGAAACCTCCCTGGGTAATGAAACCAAGCTCTTAGAATCCTCGGGTCTGCTCTGTTGCTTTCTCTCCTTCCATATTCCTAAGTGAACCAGGTCTTACACAGTGTAATCCATGTGAACGAAAGCACACAGGAACCATTTTCCCCCTTAAAAAAGTAAGTTTGTTTTTCCCTCATGTCACTTTCAAGTCCTTGTGAAAATTTTTAATTCTTGGAGTCACAAATAGAATGATTAATAAGAAAAAAAACACTACAGACTTAAAATCCATTCTTATGTTAGAGACCAAACAGTACCTGCAGACCCTACACAGTTCCTGCCTCTCCCCACCCCTCGGGAGAGGGGGTGGGGGTGGGGGGTCGGGGGGGTGCAGGCCCCCCCGGCTGCTTCCAATTGCCCCTCCTGACAGAAACTCGCCCTTCTCAGCAGCAGCTCTAGGGTCAGCTTGTGCTTTTCCCCTCTGGGAACAGATAGGTTCTCCGTGCCCACTGTCCCCACCCCAGGACTCCCCACAATTAGGGCTCCCCCCTACTTCCAAGCTTGCACCAACAACGGCAACAAAAGTAGAGTTAATTACAGTAAATAAAGCTGCTTCAATGTCCCTGCCACCGGAAACACTGGAGAAACATATTTACCTTCTGTCCAAATCAACGACATTCACTTTTAAAGTTATGGTTCTAGCAAAATGGAGTTTGCTCTGTTTCGAAAGGTGGTAAAGTGGGGTCTTGGCAGTGAGCACCAAAGTCAAAAGAAGTCCGTGGGCTTATCATGGCGATCGCTTCATTCCGTACGTAAATGTCCAATAACTGTGGTGTACCCCTGAACTAACATAATGTTGTATGTTAGCTACATTTTAATAAAAGTCTTAAACAAAGAAAAAAGAAAGAAATCAGTGTTTATGCTTTTTGTTTTTCCCACAAGATGCTTTCCGATGTCACGCAAAGGCAGCACTGCTTCTCTTGGGACTGACGTCTGTGGCCGCCCTCAGTGTGCATGTGGCCAGTCAGGTAAAAGGCGTCCAAGGTCTTTGTCAGCAGGACAGGGTGGGCCGGGCACACAGAGCTGAAGAACCCCGTCCATTCGGGGCAGGACATGGCCCGGCCCCTCTCAGTGTCCAGTGAAGCCGCACGGGCCACCCCCGCCGCTGCCTGCCCCCCAGAGACAGGGGCATGCTTCTGAGGGTGTGAGAGGCACAAAGAGGCTGGCTCGGTCCACCTTCGATTAGGAGAAGCAGCTTTTAAATGAAGGGGACTCCACTGGTATTTCACAAATCACACTTCAGCTTGACTTAGAGACGAGGTGGAATTCAGGGGTGCTCGGGAGAGGCAGCCACTGACATGCTGCAATGGCCAAACGCCTGTCTGTTCTGAAGCTCGACTTTGTGTCGTCCCGTCATCCTCTAAGAAGCATGACGTGCTACAGGGACGACACCATCCACTGTGTGGATCGCTGCTGTGCACGGAGCAGGGGTATGGAGATGCCACCTATGAAATGTGCCGGCACCACGACACAGTGATAACATCCAGGATGTCAGCGCTCTCATTCATTCTACGGCCCATTTCCAGGCCCACAGAGCAGACTGCAGACACTGGGACATGCTCTTCCCCAAACACGCTCATGATGTCACGTCCAGCCCCCGAGGATGGCATGGCCGTTACCGTGCACAACCGGCCTCAGCCACGGAACGCGTGGCCGACACGTCTTATCAGGAGAAGGAAGGAATTTAGGCCAAGGCTGGTCACAGCCTCTCAGTGTATCATATCTGTCGGGACAGAACAGCTTGATTTTAAGAGGCAGGCTCCGGGATAAAAGAGCTATTCTCTAGGGCCCTGTGAGCTGCTGAGTTGTCACGATCCACTGGGTGTTTCCCACCTACGTTGGGCGCTGGGAAGCTCATCCTGAACTGAATAACTGACTTAAACGCTGATGCACAACTCCCCAGCACTGGGTGTCACCACACAGGTCGCACGCAGTTTTGTTGGAACTTGGGCGGGACAATTCCTGCTGACACAGCTGCTCTGAGAGCACAGGCTTTTCTGTCACACGAAGGGCGGGTCTTCATCTGTCTTCATCTGACACACAATAGGCTTCCCGTGCCCACTGTTTCATTGCCAAATTCCATTTTATGTAAAACTGCTTTCAATTAGGATATAAATTAATTAGGGAGGAAATGTTTATATTTATTTTTTATACCTCCTGGAATGATTGGAAGTGAAATTCCTCTACACATCTGCCAACAAAACCGTTTGTTAAACCAGTAAACTTTCTACGTAGCAAGGTCTGTGCTCTCAGAGCTACTTTGGACAGCCAGACTTACAAGATAACTGCCTCCCAGAAAAGGGGTTCTTTTAAAAGA
>NW_017731649.1:1005284-1015279 GCF_001890085.2 Hipposideros armiger | reverse complement strand
ATGTTTAATGAGCATATTGCAGATGTTTATATGCGCCGTCAAACGAACTTCTTTGAGTTCATGTGAAACCCAAATACCGAGCTTGCTTACGTATCCCAGCTTCTTCAGGTGGTCGTGAACACTTGAATGATGAATGTTCAATGTTTCTGCAATCTCTCGTGTCGTGTAACATGGGTTTGACTTGATCAATGCCTTTGTTTTGTTGTCATCAACCTCGGTGTGCCTCCCTGACCGAGGAGCGTCGTTGAGCTTAAAATCACCAGCACGAAATTTTGTGAACGATTGTTGGCACTAACGTTCTTTTAGAGCATTGTCACCATAAACATTATGCACTTTTCACAAGCTTGATGTGTGTTCTTCCCTTTATGGAAGTAAAACATTCAAATATGGCAAAATGCACAGTTTGATCTTCTATCTTCAACTTGTAAAATTTCCAAAACTCAACCAAATCGCTCAATTTTTTGTTAGAATGAAGCTAGAACTGTCAGCTGTCAAATGACATAGCAATAACATAGATGCAAATGACTCCAGTACTTCCAACAATGAACTAGAGCCATCTGTTGCAAACATGTGTCATGACTTTTCCAGCCGCCCAATAATATGAGATGGCATTTCTTGCATTTCTGACTTAAGTCACTGACTCAACCAACTCAACCATTAATCAACGAGGTGCCCAAATGCCTCCTGTCTTTACAAACACAAGATGAAGATGTTTTTAAGATTCTGGAAACACCATTCGATTGCATATTTATATCACTTCACACCTGGTAATGCTGAATCAGAGGAGTGGTGCCCATTCGCGATTGTTACAAAATGCATGATCTCTGAGATGACATTTACGACCCAATTCTGTCTCGGAAACGCCTTAGACAGCAGCTCCGTCCTTCGGCTGGGCTGTCATCCTCGTCCAGCCAGGAGAGAAGCCTGAGCCGAGAGGCTGAGGCTCCAGTAGGATTGCAGGTGAGGGGCAGAGTCCTTGAAGAAGGGATGACTTATGGGCTTCTCACTTGGACCCACACCAGTGACGACCACTGCAAAACGTGTCTTCCTTAGAAAAGCTTAACAATGTGATAAAATATGAAAACAAAACCAAAGAAGCCATGTCGATTTCTGCCTTCCTGTAAAAGAAGTTCTCCCCTTCCTGAAGAGTGTGAGTTGCTAAGTTCTTACTTCTGCTTTGATGCCCAAGGTGATCACCCCACTTGGAACTTCTATTCTCAGCCCACTCGTGTCTTTCCCATTCTTAGTAAATAAGCTCAAAGCCCGTTTCCTCCAAGAACACTCATTGCCCAGTTCAGGGGACAGGAACCCTCTTCTCCCCTAAATTCCTGAGGACAACACAATGCTCCATGTCAGTCTGTCCTTGCTCTTGGCCTTTGTTTTGCTGGGACAGGTTTCTGTTGACTTGAGGGAAGCACAGCACGCTACGAAGATGTGGGTCGTTGCTGCTCTGCAAATTGTGGCAAGGAGGGGCCATCGTAGGAAACAGCCCCGGGCTGGAGCTGGATGGGGCACGGCGACCACCAAGCACTTTATCCAGGATCCTGACCCAAAGGATCCTGAGAAATGAGGCCTCATGCGGAACGGGCAGAGGGCTCACGAATTTTCACACAGAAAAACTATGCTTCCCATAGGCGACCTCCGCCAGGGCGCCCGCCCGCTTCAAGCAAATCACTGAGCTTGGAATGGGAGTATGAGTTGGGGTCCACGAAAGTCGGTCCAAAAACGGTGGAAAAAACCTCGCTTTCGCCGGGGCTTTAAAAATGTATCAAACTACATACGAAACAATGAACATGAGAATGCAGTGCATTAAACACGTTAAAAGGCGTTAAAACATGAAGCACCGAAGCCCAGCTCTGGGGCCTCACGTGCCCTCCCACTGCTGCCTGCATTGGTCCACTCACACATTCGGTTGCCCCCTTAGCAGTGTGTGTGTGTAACGGAAGGTCTGAGCATGGACTCCGTCTCCTGGGTGAGTGTCAGGGTCCCGAGGGCTGCCACACGGGGAGGGATGGCAAACAGAAAAGCAATTCCTTCTTGTGGAAACTCGGGCCAAATAGTTCATGTATCGTCATACCAGCTCAACTAAAATTTCCCAGATAACAAAACACTGATTTGATTAAATGCTCAGAAACCAGAGCTCAACAGCTGAGGGTAGGAATGTCTCCATGGGATTGTCCTGAGCCCTCGCCGACCTCCACCCTGGGCCCTCGCTGATGGGCCTGCTTTCCATCCACAACACACCCTCCACCACCCAAGGACAGGAAACCATGCCCTCCACCAAGAACGGCCTCTCTGGAGCAAATGCTCGGATAAACATGGTTCTCCAGCGGGAACGGCCCCGCGAAGAGCCGTGAGCGTCACCCACTCAGCACCCGCCTTGTCGCCCGGACATCTGTCAGTGAAGCCTCTGGAAGCCCTACTGGATAAACAAACAAGAGTGAAGAAGGGAGGATTCATGGGAAGAAATGCAGCACAAGTAAAAGTGTGATTTATATTGGACACGCACTGCTAGTTTCACATTTTCAGACTTAGACTCGTTCTCTAAATCACACACTCAACTTATTAATATTGAAACTGTGTTTATTATCTCCGACAGATTTTCCATCGGCCTGCCCCGCAGACTCTTTTAAACAGACTGTCACACAGTGTTACTGACGTGGAGAAACAGAAACCCAGATTCATTTTGGAATGAAATGCGTTCACTCAATGCTTCAGTGTTTGTTTATATTTTTTCAGGTTACATTAATTTAAGGCAGGAATCTTTTCTACCATCCAATATTTGTATTTGGGAGGTAGCCACACAATGGCTAACGTTTCTCCCCAGAGGGTAACTGGATTTTATTGTTTTGTTTCCAAGAATTTTGGTAAGGCCTTCGTTTCCTCAATATGACGGTGACGCAGCCCGAACAGGCCTGGGGCATGGTCAACCCGTGGCCGGTGACACACACCCTCGGAGCTGACTAACTGCAACCCGTCTCCACACACAGTGTGGCCCTCGGACTAGGAGCATAGGCTGTGCGGAGCTGGGGGCTGTCACCAAGCGCGGCAGGATCAAGCCACCATCCAACGCAGAGGGAAAAATGAAATCGAATGCCTCGCGTGGGTTTATCACAGCTTATGTGTTGAGGTCTTGCTTTGTCCAATTAAATTCTTAAAGAATGAAGACTATCACTGCATTTTTACTCTCAGCTGTGCCATTTTATGAGTCCTGCCTCCTCCATTCTAAAAGCAATAACCGCAGTCCTCTGGCCAGGGTCCAGCTTGGATAAGTGGATTTCGCCTGTCTCCATTCCCCTTGGAATTTATTTCTGCTGGAGAAGTGATTTCTCACTCTCCCTCCCAAGCCCTGCACAGGGTCGTGCTGCCCAGCATCTAACTCAGCGCCGTCCGGGCGAGGGGCAATGCCCCTGACATCGGCTCCAAACCTGGGAAAGAGCGTTTAAGAATGACGCCTCGCCATGTTCAGGTGCACCGGGGAAGGGTCCTTCGCAACGACCTCCGTTTCCCCAGGTCTCCTAATTGCTTATACTGTTGCTTTCTTACTCAGCAGCAGTAGTCCTGGGGTGATAAACCTGCAGCCGTCCGCCCCCTGCGTACGGGAGCTGGGGTCTCACAAGGCCCTGCTCCCCAACGCATCTGGCTTGGGCCACCAGCATGATGGGCACATGGTACACGTCTGCTCCCCAAGTTATAAAGAAAGGGGTTCTTAACTGTGAAGGACGCTAAGACAGGAGCACAGCGCAGTGCCAGCGCTCTGACCAGCTCTGGGCTTAACAGCAGCAGCAGCAGGAGGGTGCACAGGAACAACGAAAACAACGGTAGCGGCTGGAGGAGCGGCAGCTGAGGCGAGTGGCGGTGCCTGCTGTTCCGCTCCGTGGAGAGGGCAGAGCAGGCCGCAGAGCGGGAGCGCAGACAGCGTTTCATTAGCGGCTGCCAGCCTGGCAGCCTGGGGGCTCCAACGACAGACAGCTGTCACCACCGACCTCTGGAGCGGCCTGTCTTCAGGGCAAGACCCACAGCAGGGGCTGTCGGAGCACGTTTAGGAAACACGGTCGGTCGGTCGGTCGTTAAAATGGAAGGAGCAAAGATGTAGAAAACGGAGCCTTAAAGCTACAGCTCTGACCTAAGAATGTCCCAACCAAGGCGGGTGGGTGTCACGTCGCACGTGGGCGGCTTGCTGCTCAGGGGATCGACTCCCAGGGGGACTGTCCCTGACACGCGGGGGCTTTCTGATGCATCGCCTGGGGACATGTCTGAAGTACATGATCGAAACGCGCCTGTTGTAGGAGGGCTTCAGTTTGGTTAGGGGGGAGTCTCAGTAAACCCAGACTAACTCCGAAGGAGGCTCGACTTAATGAGGGTGAGCGGGAGGCCAATTAAAGGCACATTTGTCATTTCCAAGTGTGTGTATTGCTTGGAAATTTTCAGACACTTTTTTCAACAAACTCCTTTCATAAAGAGATGGGAATTATTTGTCATAGAATAACCATTGTTCAACAAGAAATGTAACATTTAATGGTGTTGGAGAACAGTTCGTCCTCTTCAGTTATTTAAACTGTCTCTGAAATAGTGCTTACTATTAATTTGTCTGGCAGATGCTTTTTATGATTCATATAGATTAAAATCTATTCCATCTCTCTTCTGTACACTCATAATTTTCGAAGTAACAGAGGCCAAACTGACCACGGCTGTGCCGGTT
The DNA here is from genome assembly GCF_001890085.2 of Hipposideros armiger. Classification (NCBI taxonomy): domain Eukaryota; kingdom Metazoa; phylum Chordata; class Mammalia; order Chiroptera; family Hipposideridae; genus Hipposideros; species Hipposideros armiger. The sequence goes on along the minus strand of NW_017731649.1, from coordinate 1,010,577 downwards.
ATTGCCTGCCACATTCCAGAAGCAGAAAGGCCAGCGACGTCGGGCTGCTTCCAGACTCACTCTGGGGGCTGTGATGCTGGGGTCCGCGTGTGCCGTGACCCCCACTCGCTAAGGTTTCCTGTGTAAATCGTTCACCCACCACCCGGTCCTCTGCTGTTTCAGCAAATGCCTGGGTATTTTGAGATTAAGGTATTTATTTATTGTACTCATATCAGAAAACAAAAAATCGAACTGGAACCTGTGAATTTTAGAAACTTGAAGCTTTTAAAAAGCTGTCTTTTCTTAACCATTTGTCAACGTAATGTTATTTCGCTCACCCTAGTTTCCCGTGTCTGTCTCGCTGCAGCTAACGTGCCTTTTCAGCGCCCCTACCACTGTCACCTCCATCACACAGGAACCCCGGGGGGCCGGCTGGGAAAGCGCCCTAGTTTACCAGAGTGGAAGTCAGCACCTGCTAAGCCTGGGGGGCTGTCCAGCTGATGCCCCTAAATGCTCGTGCGGTTTCCCCCCATTTCTCAGCCTCTTGTTAAGGCCTGTCCCAGCGCTGGCCCCGTGTCCACTGACACCACCCCACCACGGAAGCCCCTGCCCTTTGGGGTCAGTTTTCACCATCACAAGCCAGAAAAATCGCCACCAGTGTGCTCGCCACCCACCAGCAGCTCACGAGTAGGGCTCCACACAAAACCGAAAACGCGGGGCCACCAACTCAGGAATGGTGAAGCAGCTGGTGACGGTGACAACGGCCACCAAGGCAGACATAGCCCTTCCGAGTGCGGAGCCCGGCCGCCTCCCGGCCACTCCCACGGGGCCGGCTGCCAAGATTTACTTCCATTGACACCCACAGTAGACCCAGCGAGGAGTGAGGCCTGTCCGTCTCCTCAGGTGAGAAGGGAGTGGGTGGACCCCCTGTGCACAGTCTCAGGGCCCTTCATCTCTGCTGCGTCCCTTTCACCTGTCCACCCCAGAGGGCGTCTCCAGGTGGACGCTTGGCCTCGTGGGACAGGGAGACGGCCTCCCTGTGTCCCTTATAGACAGAGGCGCACACAGCCCCCCTTGGAGCCGCTGGTCCAACTGGGGTGAGTTGAGGTGCGGCTGCTGGTGGAGAGGACCGGGAAGCCGTGGGGTCCCCGATGAGCCCCTGCAGGGGCACACGGCTGGACTTCCTCTGGTAGTGGGGGGACCAGGACAGCTTCTGTGTCCCCAGGGGCTGCTGCCGCCGGAGTGCACAGTGGGTCAGAAATCTTTCCAGTCTCTTTGAGAGCTCAACTGGGGAAAGATGAGCACAGCTGGCCACCCTGAGCGTGCTCCCAGGGGACAGGACTGTCCCCACACTGGGGGGTGCAGGCACAGGGAAGCTGGCTTCTCGGTCATGAACGGCGCAACACTCATTCGAAAGGACGCAAGAAAATTGGTCTCTCCACCCTCCTGCCTCTTAAAAAAACTACATTTTCACCCAGTACTGAAGATTTTCATGAATTCAGGTCTCTGAGCTCCCTTTTAGGTGAATCCTAACGTATAAGAAAGCTTCCGTTTACATTCAGCCAAGTGGCTCAGCAAATACCCTGGACACCATTCGTTTCATTCAGCTGTCAAGGTGTTAATAAGTGGAAAAGTGCCCAACACCTTCCTGCAAGTAACTTAACATTTTCAATTGACCTTTCTTATTTTTTCTTCTGCATGTTAAGAAAAAAACAAAACAAAACAAAAAAACCTTTGCTACTTTAACTTGTCATTATTTGTTCTTATTTTATTGTGAACGAGTAATTTCCACAATTTCCCCTCAAGCTTTATCCAATTTCTTCTCATTGTCTTAAAACTGAAGAAAAAAAATCAACCGAACTAAACATTCTAATGAAAACCTCACGGAGACTTCTGCCAAGTGGAACACAGTCATTACTTTAGTTCTTGCCTTTTGTGTACCTTCTGCAACATCTTAGCGTCCTGTCACCTTTTTTGTTTTTTTAAGAACCAGTAAGTACTAAATAAAAGATTCATTTAAGACACCTTCCTTCGTGTCTGTTCAGGCTTTTTCCAGTTGCTGTGAGTGGTTCCCTGGACTCATCGGTGACATGGGACCAGCATGTCAGGAAGCCCTGCGGACGCTGGTCCTCGGGGCCCGTGTGGCATCCACTGCAGAGGCCTGAGCTCCCACAGGACGGAAACTGCCCGTGTGCATTTAACTGGGTTTTTGTTCCTAGCATCATTTTCTTAATAAAACTGGATTTGATGGTCATTTCTTCATCATACTTCCTCCTAAACGCAATTTTCTTCTAAAGTTCAGTAATCTTACTCTCCACACATTTAATTTCACATTTAATCATCAGCTCACTGGTCAAAACATAAACTACTGTAGGTCAGTGCTCTCTCCTAAGCACAGGTGTTTGGAATAATCCCCTCCACACCCAAACCCAAACCCAGACCTCGACCCTGCGTTAACGAGCAATGTGCTTCCGCTGTGCTAGTGTCAGAAGGAAGCTCTTCTGAGCAAAACACGGTGTTGAAAATCCTCTCGGACACTCCATGTGCCTGTCGTCACAGGCACACCATCCCGCCTGGCCTTACAGGAGGCAGGTGCCAGGGAGCTTCTCCCAGGGGCTGAGTGCCCACAGGGCACCGAGCACGCCAGTCCCAGCTGGCCGCAGGCACAGGGGGACAGGGCTGCCGTCTGAATGTAAGACCTGCTCCCGGCGCAGCTGCACTTTAGCAGATCCTTGCCTGTGATCCAGTACTGGATCTGACACAGGTGAGATTTTTAATGGGTGAGACCCTGACATCTCACACTGTCTTTGAAAGAGCGTGGGAGGCCGAAGTCACTTCGGAGGAGAGTCCGTGCGTGTCCTGCGATACTCGGCACCCAGCCCCGAGCTACCTTTGGGAAGGCAGCATGAGCTATGCTGAGGGCAAAGGAAGGACCGCTTTATGCTGCCTCAGAAAATCGTCATTAACCCTGAAAGCTTTAGAATAGTCCTGAAATGTCACTAGAAAAACTCAGGGCCTGATCTTCAGGTTTCTAATTGAGTCAGGATTTATTCCACCTGCAGGCGCTGGGCCCTGAGGACAGGGGTGTTCACGCTGTGGCCTGGAGAAGGCTGCGTGCTGGGCCGCCCAGGGTCAAGGGCCTTGGTGGCTGGTGGTGGCTGCCAGGGACGCTGCGGAAGGGCTGTCTGACCAAAACGAGGGCCGCTCTGCAGATCTGCGCACCAGCGCTGAGGAGGTGTGTGTGTGGGGGTGATGGTTCTGTGGGAGACGGGCAGTAAGTAAGGAGGCCGTTCCCAGGTTCACCAGAAAACCAAAGCCGTCTCTCTCACTGGTTCACTGTCCCCATGCTGTTTACTGCCAGGACCCAACACCGGGAGCCCTGCGGGTACACACAGCTTTTCCCCGAGATGACGGAGGAGCACAGGGACGAGGTGAGGGCCAAGCCTTCTCCTGGGGGCCCCTGGCTCTCAGCACTCTGCCTCCCGAGCCTCCGACCGCTCCGTTCTTTTATACGGAATGCCTACCAATATTATTTGACTGCATAGCACCGTAATTAAGAACTAATCACAAAAACAGGGAATCCCATGAGCACAGTCAAAACAAAACAAATCTGCGCCAGCAGAGTGTAGCAGACAGCCTGTTAATTCAGTTAAAATTGCACCTGAGGATAAAAATCAGCCAAAAATTGAATGTAAGTACAAGAGGCACAAATCGTGTGCTCAGTACAAGTTAGAGGAAAGCGTAAAACAACTCAGACCTCACATATAGGAAAGGCTCCCGTGGCAGCCTCATGCCAGCCTCCCTTGGGGCTGACTCGCTGCCTGGTGGGTGAAGTGGGTCTGAGGTGGCGGCACCGTGTGAGCCCAGCAGGCGCTTCTGCCTGCCTCCCCGCCCCCCAATCCGGCCCGTCTCCTCTGACACAGGAACAGGGCCTCTGGCTGGCCTGGGAGGTGCCAGGCAGTTCTCCAAGTCCGTGTGATGATGCCACCCACAGTACCACCAAGAATGACGGAGGAGAGTCACAATCACTTCCTCCTGTCACTCGGCAGAATGCACTCCGAGATCTGACAGGAACGAGAAACTATCGACGAGCCAGGTTGCCCTCCCCCCGCATGAGAAAGCCTGCTTACTGAGCCCCATGCTGTGTGCCCCTCAAGTCAGCCCTACCACTGGGCCACTCAGTTCCATCCAGTACCAGTCCATCCAGGACCGCCAGACGCCCACAGCAGGACAGGAGACACGGTGCAGTGTCCTAACGACAACCTCTTCCCCGTGTGAGGAGTGCGTCCTGGGTGCCCGTCCACACTACCTGTGCGGGTCCTGGAAGGCTCAGCCCCACTCATCAGGAGGGTCATGTCGGGTGGCAGTGTATCCAATGGCCAGGAGCGCCCCCAGGAAGCCCAGTCTTGGGGGTGCACAGAGAGGGGGTGAGCAGGGCCGGAGAGGGGGCGCCCCCACCCCTCACCGCAGTCCTTCGCAGCAAGGACAAAAGAGGGCAGGACACGAAGCAGGGACGTCCCCGGCCCTGGGGGTACACCGCGCTGGTGTAGTCCTTCCAAATGCCACCGAGACCATGAGATGCAATTAAGAGACGCCAGGGCAAAGCAAAGCAGCACAGATTTGTAAAGGGAGGAGGGGGTGGCTTAACGCCACTGTTTAAAATTTTCACCACACTGGCTTTTGGCTTCTCTTGAGATGACATGACAGTCCTATAAGGAAACTAACAGAATGAAAGAAGCTTCAGGAGCCAAAATGACCCAACCTCAGTAAGGGGCCTCTCGGGCTGGGTCTGACCTCCTCTCCATGTGGTAAAGCGCTGGCGTCCAAAGACAGAATTGTCACTTACTGTCACTGGCGTAGGCTAGAAAGTCTGCTAACTACCCTGAATGGGATACCGATAAATATTTGCAGCCAACACCCCCTTAAAAGGTGAGTTGTGTGTGAGAATATTACTTGACATGGAACATGAAGGACCCTTGTTGGCTGAAATCGAGGAAAGCTACTTCAAGTGGAAGCAGCACCTTCTCAGCAGGAAGCGTGTCGGCCCAGGTGTGCTGTGTTATATCGGAAACAGGTGTCTCCTCTCCACCCAGGACAGCCTCTGTCCTGGAGTTATTGTAGTACCTACTTGCTTGTCCCTAATAAGGATAATTATCTCCCCAACTCCAGTGATGAAGGGGCCCCGAGCAGCACGCGCCCACACACCACGCTGCACAGCCAGCTGCCCCCTTCACAGTTGGCAGGAGACGCCTGGAGCCCGAGGACGTGGCACCAGGGAGGAAGCGGGCTCTGTGGTGACAGCCGGGCACCTCTG
>NW_017731649.1:957940-1003949 GCF_001890085.2 Hipposideros armiger | reverse complement strand
CCCCTTCGGTGCAGAAGCTAGGTCACGGGATACTCTGACTAGAGGACACCACTGCCTTCTCTGAAGCCATGGGTCTCACACGTGGCCCTTCCAACTGGCCGGGCTGCAGGTGAACCCAAGCTGTGAGGCCTGAGTGGGCGCTGCCTGGGGGCTCTGGCTGTCCCTGAACTCAGGCCAGGAGCCTGTCTGGTTGGCTGCTTTGAGCCCCCTGCCCTCACCCACTGGCAACAGAGCTGCCGAAATTTCTTCTCACCCCAGATCAGCAAGAAAGCCCCAAGTGGTGGCTTTCGTCCTACTCACCTTGGAGCTGGCGGCCCTTGTACAGGTCCCTCGCTTTGGTGGGGTGCGCCCTGGCTGTGTTGTCACATTTCGGCTGCTCATACCTACAAGGAGGGGAAGGAAAGAGAAGACCTGGGTTAAGACTTAGAAATGGGTGTTTTCCTCCATTTCTCGCCCGGCCACACAGCGGGAGAGCACACACAGTGGCACCTAGTTGTCGCATCACAGCACCCATGACTATGGCCTTCTGTGACCTTTGTGGCCCTATCCTGGTAAGCTTCCGCCTCCCAGTCAGTAGGTAGACGCAGACTGCAGCCGGCTCTGCCTCTCCACCAGGCGTGGAGGCCACCGGTCTCCGCAGTGACAACAGGATGGGACAGGACGCCTCATCTGTCACCAGATCTGATACAACCGTGAGAGGGGGTTGGGGAGGAGGGGCGGGAAACCACCCGCACGCCATCAGGGCAGAGGGTATGGCCACCCAGTCGCTCCTCCCAGGAGAGAATGCAGAGTCTCGGAAAGAACCTCAGAATTTTGGGTCTATACATTATTCAGACTAACTCTCAATCCAGTGCACGAAGTTACAAAAGTGTGTCTCAGTATTAACCATCAAACAAACAAACAAACAAACAAACAAACAGGGAAAGAAAATACTACATTCTGGCCCCACGCAAAGTCAACAGAAAACCACGGAAAGCTCTGTGGGTGGAGCCCTGACATCCCAGCAAGCAGGTGGCAGCCGGTGACGGCAGGCACTTCAGCGGTTCCAGACCCGCTGGGAAGCAGGCTCCTCTCCCTGGCAGGTGGGCAGCCTGGAGCTCACCTGGGGTGCTCCGTGCACAGAGCCCGCAGGTGTTTACGTTCCCTCGGCACCAGGTGTGGGGACGGGGAGACCTACACCAGGTGGAAAACAGCCCAGTGTGGTGGGGACAACTGAACACCAGATTGGAGTGACAGCCTGCCTCCCACAGTACCTGACGTGGTCAGAGAGGTCGGGAAGGTTCTTGAAATGTGAGTGACAAATCCGGGCTGGGCATGGGTGAGGGCACAGGCGGGATTTTCTGGACCTAGAGGCCTACTGATTTTCAGGAAGCGAACAAAGTCCGCTGATTCCTCAGTGGACTTCACTTTTTCACTCTTTAAGGAAGAAATGTGAGATCATGTTTACTTCATAGGGATCACGTCAGACTCTTATTTTTCATTGTTTCTTGTTTCCCACCATGGAAAACAAAAGAAATGGCATTTCTCTCTGAAGGGACACTCTTAGTGTCCTTCCACTGGTGTCAGAGCGGGGCCAGCGCGAGCGAGACGGGCCCAGCCGGACACTGAGCAGGCAGCCCCAGGCTCCCGCTGCCCCTGGCAAAACCTGCACGCCTCTGTGATACCAGAAAACCTAACACCCACTCACACCAACTTACGTCTTTTTAAAACGAACGTGTCCCTGACACACTCCAGCAAACAGCTAAACAGTCATGTTTTAACCAAAAGCCACTGACTCATATTCTTTTGAAAATCGGTGGAGTTCAGTGCAGATGGCAGAGATGAAAACACGGGGTGAGGGACCTGTTACCCAACCAGGGTGTCTCCTCTTCTGGGGACTGCGACAGGGACACCGAGGGACACGAAATCAGCAAGAGGAGATGGGACAGGAAGCCAGCTAACGGAGGGACTGCCAGTTTGTATTTTCACTTGTGCATGCTGAATCTGGAGGACTTGGGCACAGTCCCACAGCTGAAAAATCCTGGTTTTAGGCAGTTGGGTCAGTGTCTGTGGGGTTGGGATAGGTCGGAACTGACCTGCACACCAACAGCCCACAAAAGGTGAGCTGTGGAACCACAAGCAAACATCAGGCCCTAATCGAGTGGGTGGAGCCTCGTGCCGGAGCTTGCCGGGGAAGCCAGGGTCATCCTCGGGACACCTAGTTTCTGCACATGTCAGAGGGCTGTGCCTGACAGCCGTGGTGCCGCCTGGTGTTAGATGGTGAGCTATTGGGAAAGTCATGACGTAGTTTGTCTGTTTTTAAAAGGTCATTTATTTATATAAAGAACAAAGATCAATCAATGCCATATTATCCATTTTGTTTGATAACCTTTTGCCATCTTTCAGTGAGCTTCATAATTCCTTGTTCATAGAAGGACCTGTCTTTATTTGCAAAAAAACTGAACAAGGTGCTGATTTACAGCCTCATCTGAATTGAACGTTATACTACACAAGGAGTTTTGAAGAGAGCGAAACAAGTGGAAGTCTGACGGCACAAGGTCAGGCGAGTATGGTGGGTGTGGCAACACATCCCATCTAAGTGCCAATAATTTTTGACAGGTGATCAGACTTGTGCATAGTCTTGCGTTGTCATGATGGAACACAACTCCTTTACAATTAACAATCTCTGGACGTTTCTGGATGATGGATTTGTTCAAACTGTCCAATTGCCGACAGTACACATTCAAATTGATTGTTTGGTTCCTTGGTAGAAGCTTGAAAAACACGACACCTTTAAAATCCCACCACACTGAGAGCATAACCTCCCTCTGATGAATGTCTGCTTTCGATGTCGTTTGAGGCGAATTATCAGGTTGGGACCAAGACCGTTTGCGCACCACATTGTTATAAACAATTCACTTCTCATCACTAGTTATCAGTCGCTTCAAAAAAGGATCGTTTTCCTCACGTTAAATGAGCATATTGCAGATATTTATATGCGCTGTCAAATGAACTTCTTTGAGTTCATGCGGAACCCAAATATCGACCTTGCTTACGTATCCCAGCTTCTTCAGGTGGTCGTGAACATTTGAATGATGGATGTTCAATGTTTCTGCAATCTCTCGTGTTGTGTAACGTGGGTTTGACTCGATCGATGCCTTTATTTTGTTATCATTCCCCTCGGTGGGCTTCCCTGACCGAGGAGCGTCGTTGAGATCAAAATCACCAGCACAGTATTTCGTGAACCATTGTTGGCACCACCGTTCTTGTAGAGCATTGTCACCGTAACTTTATACAACTTTTCACAAGGTTGATGCGCATTCTTCCCTTTATGGAAGTAAAACAGTAAAACATGGCAAAAATGCACAGTTTGGTCTTCCATCTTCAACTAGTAAAATCTCCAAAACTCAACCAAATTGCTCAGTTTTTTTAGAATGAAGCTAGAACTGTCAACTGTCAAATGACATAGCAATAACATAGATGCGAATGACTCTAGTACTTCCAACAATGAACTAGTGCCATCTGTCGCCAACATGCGTCATGACTTTTCCAACAGCCCAATATTAGCATTAAGTGTGTGTGCGGCCTCCAAACGCTCGGGAGACCGTGCTCGAGTCCATGTCCTTCACGTGGGTGAGGAGAGGGCACAGCACCCGCAACCCTGATCCTGAGGCTTTTAACTTTGAAGCAGCCGCACAGGATGGTCATTATGGTTTTGCTCCAAATTTGGGCTGGAATCCTAGCACCAATGCTGATAAAAATATGTATGTTTAAGTGACATATTTGGCTCCTTCTGAATTCTGTGACGTGTCCATGACCTGCAGACGTGGCAATCTCAGGAAACAGTCAGCACCTTTGCGTCTCAAATAAAAGATTCAGGTCCAGTGTTGGCACCCACCGCCGTTCTTTCCAATAGTGTTTACCTTTCCTTTGTATAAGGAAAAAGCAAGCGCCTCTGACTGCCTGGCTGCCCATCAGACAGCAGGCTCTCTGCCAGGGAGAAAGGTGACATGGTCCCATGGCCGTGGGCACCCACCTGGGAGAGCCGGGCTCTGCAGTCGGGCGCGGGGCCGTGACTCAGGTAAGAGCAGCTGCAGCCTGGTGGCCGATGGACAGCCCGTCATCAGCCAGCAGGACTGTGAAGGAGAAAGCTCTGCACTCTAGGTGCTCATGTAGAAGCTGACCATGGCCTGAGCCACGCTCAGTCCCAGCGCCTAGCCCAGCGCCCCTACCGCACTTGGGAGCCAGCTGGAAACCGGCCCCTCTCCACATTTGGTGTGGGCTCACACAGGGGCCTGGCTCCGGCCAGCGGGGGCTCTGCCAACCAAGACTAGGTGTCAGGTGTGACACAAAAAGGCAGGACACGCGCGAGGTGCCCCCTCTTTCTACCTGGATGTCCTTCCCAACTAGGAACTCTGTGTTGGAAGGAGCTGTCTGCCTCGCTCGGGCAGAACGGGGTTGGCTTATCGTCCTTGGCATGAGTCTTAACGACACTTGTGCTTTTGAATCGTCTTACTTGGAGGCATGAGGGAAAGAGAGCTGGCTCATCGTGACCATGCATTTGATGTCTGAGGCTTCTAACTGTTGTTGGAGTTTTAAATTCTTCTTCCCCATCAGAAAATAGAAACAGAGAGGATGAGCAAGGAAAACAAAAACTTGAAGTGTCTGCCCAAATACAAATCAAGTCTCTCCGTGGGACGGCCCATTTCAGAAAATAGCATTACGTGAAGCAGTGCAGAGGATTTCCTGCAGCCCAATCATAGGAGAACCCTGGAACGCGAGGCTGGGGAAGTGGCCCAGCGATCAGATAGCCTCAACGTCGATGTGACCGATTTCCCAGCATCCACACCTCGCCAAAGATCAGTTTAAACAATTCCATTTTCCATGCCAGTGAGGGAATTAGCCATGGTCATGTGATCCAGTTCTGGCCAACAATCCATGAATTAAATCTGCTACAGGACTTTTAGGAAGGATTTGTGGCCCCTGAGAGAGAGAGATGGGCCATGTGTCCTCCGAGCGCTGCGACGTGTGGGTGAGATGGCCGGATCTCGGCAGCCATCTTGTGGTCATGGGGGAGGCTATCCGAGGACGAAGACAACACAGGGAGGATGTCAGAGTGAGGATTTTGGAGACTGTGTGTTCAGTGACATCACCAAGTCAGTTACAGCTGAGCGCGGCTGCCTCCATCTCGGGACTTCTGACCTGAGATAACCTGTCCCCTCATTGCTTAATCCTGGCAGGAAGGTTTGTCACCACTGGAAACCAAAAGCTTCCTAACTGCTCAAAGCTGAACTAGGTTCCAGCTCTGGGCCGGACCGCCCCTCCCACAGACACCCGTCCGCATGCTCCTCAACCTGACCCAGGGAGGCCCCGCCATCTGCTGCAGGCGCAGCCCCCCAGTGCCCCATTGTTTATCTTCCTGCAGAGCATCTGAGGACGATGTCCTCAGCCAGCACACTTGCTTCTGTTTGGTGTCCCCTCGTGTTCTGCTTGTTGTCGGTTTCCTTCCACCGGAACACAAGCTCCACGGAGGCACACACTTCTGTGCATTCTGTCCCCTGTCCCCCAGGGCCTAGAGCAGCAGTGGCAACGCTGAGGGCATCCAAAGCTTTTCACATAAAAGTGAACGAATGCATGCGTGAGAGAGCGGGATGTCTTTAGAATTACTGAGAGGCCATATCGCTTCTATGCTAAACGATGCAAACTGTGTCACCCAGAGAACATATTCTGTGTGGCCGCAGGGGCAAAGGGGGTGCCCCATCCCAGGCCTGGGTGCTGAGTGGGGACCCCATGGCCTTTCCCCACCAGCAGAGGCCATGTCAGGGGCTGACACTCTGGCCAATTAGAGTGAGGGGAAGTCCACTGGAGGTCAAGGGTCAGTAGGGAGGGCTTGCCCTGCTGCCGAAAAGAGTCACAGTGAAGGCTGTTACGGCTGCACAGGATGCTTCTAGAAACCGTGTCAGGCAGGAGCCCCAGGGCCAGCCAGAAGCAAAGGAGGCAGAGGAGAGAACAGACGGCTTATCACAACGATGTCCTTGAGCTGCTGAAATAACCGGAACTCCCCTTCTCCTTCGGGCCACGTGAGCTGGTAAATCCTGAGGCTGCCTGAGTGTGAGGACCCGTTTGCTGCCATGAAATGCAGCCCCACGTATGCACTCCCTGTCTGGTGTTCCCCAAGCAGAAAGCAAACCCGAGAGACAGGGGGACACGTCGGCTCTTCGCAGCTTTCCTCAGTCCCTGGGACAGCGTTTGGACACCGCTGACAGTCGGCATTCATGATAATGCAGGAAAAAGGAAGGAAGGCAGGCAGGCAGGCAGGCAGGAAGGAAGGAAGGGGATACAAATACAGCAGGGGCCTACGGGGTCTCTTCCTCTGGGTTTAGTTTAATGCTGTTTCTTGAAACTGAAAGAAGAGAAATGTACTCCCTCCTGTAGGCAAAACAGGGACACTGAGAACTGGACACTTTCCTCCCTGGTGGGACACCGGTGCTCTGGGCAGTGAGGACAGGTGACAGGGAAGAGGGCTGACTGCGTTTCTTGTCTGATCTGAGTGTAAAACTGGGGGTAGCTCAGGGGCTCACAGGGCAGCGGTTCAGCCCCGCCGGGGAACCAAGGCCCCACTTAAATACCCAGGGAGCGAGCCAGTTATTAACATGCAGAAACACTTTCCACTCTGGCCTTTACACCCATGCCCAGGGACCAGGAGCCACCTCACGTTCTCGTCCCGCCTGCAGAGCCCGTGCCACACAAGCGCCTGTGACATCCCCTCAGATGCCGAGCCTGTATGGGCTGGCCGCCACTGCACTGGCGGCTGGTGAATGCCGGGCGGGGAACCAAGGCCCCACTTAAATATCCAGGGAGCGAGCCAGTTATTAACATGCAGAAACACTTTCCACTCTGGCCTTTACACCCGTGCCCAGGNAGAAGAGAAATGTACTCCCTCCTGTAGGCAAAACAGGGACACTGAGAACTGGACACTTTCCTCCCTGGTGGGACACCGGTGCTCTGGGCAGTGAGCACAGGTGACAGGGAAGAGGGGTGACTGCGTTTCCTGTCTGATCTGAGTGTAAAACTGGGGGCAGCTCAGGGGCTCACAGGGCAGCGGTTCAGCCCCGCCGGGGAACCAAGGCCCCACTTAAATATCCAGGGAGCGAGCCAGTTATTAACATGCAGAAACACTTTCCACTCTGGCCTTTACACCCGTGCCCAGGGACCAGGAGCCACCTCACGTTCTCGTCCCGCCTGCAGAGCCCGTGCCACACAAGCGCCTGTGACATCCCCTCAGATGCCGAGCCTGTCTGGGCTGGCCGCCACTGCACTGGCGGCTGGTGAATGCCGGGCGTGTGGCTGGCATGGGTGACGTGCTGGCCACCCAGGACCAGCTTTCCACGGGCCTGCGCTCCCAGTTTCCAGAGCACAGTGCCCGAGGACACTGGTTTTACCGAGAGCCAGACAAGGGCCGGTGCCTCTGTCTTGAGGGAATGTCTATGAGCCGGTCACCGTGCTTCCAGCTCCCGGGTGCACGTCCCCGCAGTTCCTCCTCTCGACGCCAAATGGCCACACTTGCATGCTTGTTGGGAATGACTTAGGAAGCAGTCAAACGCTCCTGGTTCAGCTCCAGAGGCGAAGCCGGTGGCTTAATTTGATAACATTTGGGAGATATTTTGATATACTTGTAAATATTTTTATATAAATCTGTGAAAAATCAGAGCTCGATTCATCTAAACAAAAGCTGCCAAACAACTTGCTCACACCATTTCCACGACCAACAGCATGTGTGTCCCAGCTGCTGCTCTGCTGAGAGCCACACGGAGCACAAGGCCTTTCGTATCTCAGACCCCGACGGCCCCAGGGTTGTTGCCTTCAGCTCTTTTTTAAGCGGGGATTTCAGGGTGCACATGTGTTTATACCATAGAAAACCATTCGGGGCAGTCTGTCCCTGCCGCTGTGAAGTGCTGGGCCCCCTCTGCCAGTACCAGGGACAAAGGGGGCCGCGGTTGACACTTGACACAGTGTCAGTGCCGGCCCGGCCCCGGACACCCTGCCCACAGCACACGCTGCCCGCTCCTTCCTGGTGACAGGGGAGGCACGCTTTCCTCTCGTCTCCAATGGTCAAGGCCGCTGGTTTCTGCAGGCCCCTCGCACAAGGAAGTGGGGCGCGGTGGTAACTGGGAGGCTCCGCCCTTCCTACTTCCCAGCCCCACGCCTCACAGCCCCCCGAGAAGGACGTTACCTGGTGGATGTGCCCGGGATGGGGCGTCCGGTGTCCACCAGGACGCACCAGCAGTAGCCCGTGGAGGGGTGGCACTGGACGGGCTTGTACAGGCCGCCGTGAGCACACTCAGGGATCACCACATTGTCGTTCTTGGGCTGCCTGGCCTCCTCCAGGGCCGACTGCTGCTCCTGGTCACACGAGGACACTGGTGAGAGGGAGAGAGAGGCGTGAGCACACAGCCCGGTCAGCCACACAGGAGCCTGGGCGGCGGCGGGGCTGGTAGGACATGGAGCAGGAGGGGAGGAGCCCGGAGCGCCAGGGGCTCCCACTGCCCCTTCTCTGTCATCGGGTACACGTGACGCCCGCATGGGCTCCCAGGCGCAGGCGGACAGACCCAACGGGCGGCCGCCGTCCTCTGCTCCGGGCTCCCCAGTCAGAAGGCACCATGGCCCGTGGCCTCACCCTGAGGAGTCCGGACCGGCCCCTGCTGCCACAGGCCTGCACCCAGTCACCCTCCTACACAGACGGTGGGTGGCTGTGGACACAGGAAAATTCTGGAGCCGGAAAGCGCACATTTGCAAAAACGGGGTTTTGAAGCAGGTACTCACCCCAGACCCCTCCCTCCCAGAGAATCTACAACGGGACACATGTGTAATGCAGAGGTCATGTGATTATCTTCTGCTGGTGAATATCGGTAGTGTGTTGTCTAAAGGACCCTGTGCTGTGCACACGTGATCGCATGCACACACACACGTGATCGCATGCACACACACACGTCCCCCCACACACATGCCCCCCCACACACGTTCCACACACACACACACACACTTTGCAGGTCCTTTACAAGCGAGCTGTATGACATAACTTTTAACTACTGATAACACACAAATAAAAAAAAACTTCTACATTCAGCTGAAAAATCAAAAAGAAGTGAAGATGAGAGTTTGTTAAAAGTACGATTCATGTCAGTAGAGAAAAGTGTCGCTCCTCTGCCCGCTCTTGCGTTTCGATTCAATGTTCACGCGACTTCCCACAGCAGTAATGCTGACCGGACAAGGTGCTGACGGCAAGTGACTGGGGGTGCCGTGGGCGGTTTCTCCGTGGGGCGAGCTTGGTGGGAGCCGTGGGCGGTTTCTCTGTGGGGTGAGCTCGGTGGGTGCGATGAGCGGTTTCTCCGTGGGGTGAGCTTGGTGGAAGCCGTGGGCAGTTTCTCTGTGGGGCGAGCTCAGTGGGTGCCGTGCGCGGTCTGCTCCGTGGGGTGAGCTCGGTGGGTGCCGTGGGCGGTTTCTCCGTGGGGTGAGCTCGGTGGGTGCCGTGGGCAGTCTGCTCCGTGGGGAGCCATCTTGCCCACTGCACACCCAGTCTGCCCTGTGACAACAACACCCCTGGGACCCAAGAGCCCCGTGCAGCCACTCTGGGTCTGAGGTCGGAACGAGTACATGTCCTTCCTGGAGAGCTTTCCCCTCAGTGTCTGGGCCACAATAAAGCTCAACGAGAAAGCAAGTCTTGCAGTTAGTGATGATTCTGGGTGGCACCAGCAGGTGAGGGACGGAAAGGCAGAATGTTATAGAATAACAACGTCTGCCTGTGTCCGGGTCGTTAGTCTCAAGGTGGAAGACGGAGGCCAGTTATCAGCATTTTTCAGCATTTTTCACACATTTTTATTGTGATTGGTGCTGGACCAATAATCATTTTCTACTTCTTTCAGTTTCGTCACTAACTTTATTAAGATGATGCTGAACCACATGGGGTGACAATGCACTGCCTCCCGCCATTTTCGAGCATGCTGACATCAGTCTTAGGCAGACTGTGGGCACTGGGCTGTGTGATCTGAAGCAGGAACAACGTGTTTAAGTGCCGCAGAACGACGCATGTGACTAAGCATCGGTCACCGGCAATGACAATGACTTGCTTTAAAGACAAGCCAGGCATCATCCAATAGCAGCTATTTATGGACCAGAGCAGCTACTAATCACTCAGCGTTCTGTGTGCTAGCGCTGTACTATGTCACCAAATGCCACCGCTTGGGTTTTTAGGGCGTATCGTTTCTGTGTGTGTCCTAGACGAACACAGAAGTGACTGTCACCTTTTAGATTCTCTGCCACATTCCTACCCAGGAAGGATGGACACTGACTTCCCTGCTGTGGCCTCAGAGGCTGACTTCAGCCTCCTGATGAGGAAGAACAGGCTAAACCGCGCGCGGTCTGGGCCGACACTGTGGGGTGATGTCAGAGCCCGTCCATGGGTCATTCGTCCTCACAGGAGATGCTAAAATCGTTTCCATGAGAGAGGAAGGACGACACCGGCCCTGAGGGCTCAGCAGGCAGCCCCCTTCCTGTGGGGGAGCGCTGGTTCCGGTGACGAGACCCCTGGGTGCCCCCGGCTCAGCCTGCAGAGGGCCACACACTGGACACATGTGGTCACGCAGACACCCTGCCCTGCGACCTGGATGTTGAGGACACTGGCTTTCCGTTCTCCATGAGTGTCAGAGCCGTAGGAGCCCCCAGGGCCCTGGGAAGCAGCTGTCTGGGCTGTCCTGTGCTGGAGGGGGGGCTCCACGTGTCTCCCACAAACTTCCTGCGACTTTGGTTACCTGGATCAGAACTTTTTTGTCTCTAAGTTAAGAACTTTAAATATCAAAGTTCCGACACCAAAACAGTCCAGCATTCAAACTGAGCTTGCATCAGCACTAACACTCCAGGGACCGAGCACTCAGCAGGTACCGGATTCAGTCCTCTCTAACGTCCGGCACCGCCCGAGGTGCTGGCAAGACAACCGCGGAGGGATTCCTACACAGCTCATGGCCTACACACACAGCCAACGGCCACAGCGTTTCAGGGTGTCTGTCCCCTCTTGTTAAATTTCATATTGATTGTTTCCTATAAGTTGGGTGCTTTTGAGTATACTCAGGATTTTGCTGAGCACTTGGGTAGATAATAAAGAAAACCTACCCCTGTGTGGACAGTTATCTTAAAGAAAGAGGCTTTCCCCCCCCCACTGTAACTTGGAAACTGGCATGCAGTGTGAATGAAACAATCGGATTTCTCTCTGAGTTGCCAGTAAGTTCCTCTGGCTTCTGTGAAGAAAGCAAGGAAGACGGCCTGAGCTCCTGCTGTCAGAAGCTCCTTGGAAGCCCTCAGGGTCCTTAGTCCCGGAAGGGATGGGCTGCTGCCGAGACGGCTCTGCCAACAGGCACCCCTGGAAAACACACTGCTCACTCTAATGCTGTGCTGGCCCCTTTACAGAAACTTTATTAGTGAACAGGATTTATGGTGCGGTTATCTGGCACAAACATGTTTTCTGTGCTATCCAAGGACATGCTGTATCTATACAGGTAGTTCTGGAAAATCCCTGAAATCTCCCTCTGGAGGACTGTATGTCATATCTGAGGGCTCATCACAAGCAAATTCGGATTGACTGAGTCAACAACCTCCTAGAATTTGCTAAGAATGTCGTAAAACAGAGAAGATATTATGGCCGCGTCAGAAGAAATGCCATGTTTGTTTGTGCAAACATCCTGGCTAATGAGCGCTGCTCACTTATGCAATTTAACTTGGTAAATCCAGTCCATGAGGGCATTCGAGCGTGTTGGAGAAATGCAATCACGTTTTTCTCAGTAAGGGCCGTCATTCAGGAAGAAGGTGGTTTGTAGACAAACTGAGGATGACCCCTGGGGACAGAGGCTGAGATAAGCAGGATCAGGCGCCCTCACTCCTAAGGCAGCCCTGCTCCCCGGGGAGCGACCACCGGGTCTGCACCGGGGCTCACTCAGGCCATGTGACAGGAGCAAAGGGAAGAAAACCCTTCAGCGTGGGTCTCACAGGAACAGAGGCCCCACGCTCCATAAGGAATGTCAATCGCATCTACAAAAGGAGAGGAATCGGGACAAAGCGACGTAAACAAGTCACATGTCCCCACAATATCGGAAGCTTTCAATCACTGAGACACACAGGAATGTGACTTCAAAAAGAAACCCAAGGAGGCAAGTCTCAAGGACGTATTAGAAAAATGTCAAGGAGACCTTATAACGCATTAGAAAAGGGCACAGAGAAAAGGGGGAATTTTTAGTGACTCTAAAAATGGAGACAAGCAGAACGATAGCAGTGAGAATAAGGAAGTGCAGAAGGAGAGACGGTTCAAAGGAATGCGTGACGTTCACGCCGTGGCCAGCCGGGGGCCCGGTAAACGCACAACAGGCAGGTGGGAAGCGTGGGACGGGCTGGATCTGTCGGGGTAACGGAGGGGTCAAACTGAACTTTTAAAACAGGTATAGTATTCAAAGCTCGGTTTGAGTCCATTCCAGAAGAACGGCCATGGGTGTTTCTGCTCCTGCCACAGCCTAACTGACCTGCTGGCACTCTGCGCCCACAGGAAACGTGTCCACGCGTCATATGATGAGCGTGCTGTGCTTTCTTCCACAGCAAACTCTACCTGGGCACTTCTCGGGCCAGGCCGTGAGCTGGTCACGCCTACGGCTCAGGTACCCAGACACCCGGGCTGCACTCCCACTGTGAGCAGACTCCCGAGAAGTAGTCATCAGAGAATTCAGATGAAAACAAACGGCTGTCAGACATTTATGAATTTAAAGAAAAAGAAACTTCTTAAATGATGAGCTCATTAAACATAGACTACTTGATCTGAGTCTGATGATGTCTGAAGCAATAACAAATCACATCCATTCTACAAAAAAAAAAAGAGCTTTAGATCGGGCCATATTTCAGGAAGACGCAAGCTGAATATGTCCGTTTTTCTGGCTAGCTCATCTTCTTAATAGCCTCACATTAATATTTAGGACTTTACTGTTCACTTTGCAACTAGTACAACACCCTGAGAAACTTTTTTAAAAAGCCAGGATTCCGGAAACTTTATTTTTCCATCCCCAGGGCCACCGCCATAGATAGAATGCTGACACCAGCAGCACGTCCCAGGTGCCAGTCACCTGTGGACTCGCTTTTTCTTGGTTGCATGCTTACTCATGTGTTCACCTTGAAAGGACTCCCTTTCTGGTCCCAATTCTCTACAACAGCTTAGCTGCTGTTTGTGTTGTTGGGGAGACCATCACCTGATGTCAACTGGTTGCTTGGTTGATTTTTGTTATTTGCTGAGGGACACTGTGGCCCTTGAGCCACATAATGACCCGCTCTTGGAACATTTTGTTTTCCCAGCCGTACCTCATTCTGCAAGAATGACATAACGTTGCTATTCAGCTGCAGCCAATACCTCCTGAGTTCTCCAGGAATGATTGCAGGAACTGACAGCGTCCATACATAGCCCCACTAGCTCTACCGGCAGACTTAGCTCCACTCACTTCTAAGTTATGACGGAGTCTGTTTTCTGTTCACTCCCATTTTCTTATTTCCTTCTGCATTGAGTCATCAAGAGGCATTAAGCAAACGTAATGTACAAAGTTAAAGCATTTTTATTTAATCCTCTGACAGTCCTTCCGAAAGTATGGCACAGGGCGACGTGGACAAGATGACACGGGACGTGAAGGAGCAGCGTGGGGGCCGAGTTCATCCTGGCCTGGCCCACGGCTCCCAGGGAGTCATGGAAATGGGGGCTCACTGCCGAACGGCGTCACACCAGTCTAACGGCCTCAGAAGGTGCTCAGGAGGGACAAACGGAGTAATATATGAGTGTCCTTAGAAGGAAGGAAAAAATGTCTGGCAAAACTGAAGGGACTATTTAAAATGCTTGAAATGGTACTCAGTGACCTTTGCACACATTGTAATAACATTATACCCTAAACGAAAATTCTTTCAGTTGCAGAAAAACTACCACGTTTTGGCAAAGGAAATTTAGGGTGTTCGTTTTTAGTAAGGTGAAGTAGGTCATTAATCAAATGACAAAACTCTCAGAAAACTGGAATAGAAGATAACCTCTATCTTTCAAAGAGCATATTAAAAGGAAACCCTATAGCTAACATCATAACTTAATGATAAAATAATGATGACTTTCACTCTAGAAGAATCACCAATTTTATTTATCATTATACTACACAATGCAAAAAAAGGTTTTTTTAAAAGCCTAAAATTAGAAATAAAAAACATACAAAACTATCCTTAGTCACACATGATAGGGTTGTGCATGTTAAAAAAATTCTAAAGCATCTACAAAGAAAAAGCTGTTAGAATTCCTGAATAAATACAGCATGTTCTCAAGATGTAAATATACAAAAATCACCTGTATTTCCATATACTAGCAAAAATCAACCGAAAGATATTTTTTTAAAAATCTCATTTGCAATAACATCAAAAACAGACAGGAATAAATTTATGAAAATATATGTAAGACATTGAAAATTAAAAAGCATTGCTGAGAAAAATTAAAGGAAACCATAAATAAAACAAAGGCAACCAACTGAATAGGAGAAGATATTTGCAAACAACACCTCTGATAAGGGGCTGATATCCAAATTACATAAATAGTTCATACAACTCAACAACAAAAGCAAACAATCCAATTAAAATATGTGCAGAGGACCTGAACAGATACTTTTCCCAAGAAGACATACAAATGGCCAACAGAAATATGAAAAAATGCTCAACTTCACTAGCTATTAGGGAAATGCAAATCAAAACCACAATAAGATAGCACCTCACACCAGTTAGAATGGCATCATCAACAAGACAAGTAATAGCAAGTGTTAGAGAGGCTGTGGGGGAAAAGGAGCCCTCATACACTGCTGGTGGGAATGTATATTGGGCAGACACTATGGAAAACAGTATGGACGTTCCTCAAAAAGTTAGGAATAGAATTACCACATGACCCAGCAATCCCTCTTCTGGATATCTACCCCCTAAATTTGAAAACATTTATTCATAAAGATATATGTGCTTCAATGTTTATTACAGCTTTACTTACAGTGGCCAAGATATGGAAACAACCAGTGTCCTTCTGTAGGTGACCGGATAAAGAAGATGTGCAGTATGACTCAGTCATAAGAAAGATGAAACAGTCTTGAGATTATGATAAGTAAAATAAACCAGGCAGGAAAAGTCAAGAACCATATGATTTCACTCACATGTGGGATAGAAAACAGAAAGCAATAAATGAACAAGACAAACAAACAAACAAAAACTTATAGACACAGACAACAGTATAGTGGTTGCCAGAGGGTGAGGGGGGAGGGGAGGAGATAGAAAAGGGTAAAGGGGGTCAAAATATATGGTGACAAAGGGAGACTAGACTTTGGGTGGTGAGCACACAATGCAATACACACATGATGGATTATAGAATTGTATACTGAAACTTACATAATCTTATTAACCAATGTGACCTCAATAAATTCATTTTTTTAAAAATAAAATTTAAATAAAGGTGTCCTGTGTAAATAGAGACATGAACCACATTAGTGGATTAGAAGACACGGTAATATTTATTGTTAACTCTCCCCAAGTTCACCTGCAGATTCAACACAACTTCCATCAAAATCCCAGGACGCTCTTTTGTAGAAACTGTCATTCTGCTTCTAGAGTGTGCGTGGAAATGGGGAAGGCCTGAGATAGCACTCTTCCAAAAGAACAGAGTGGGAGGCTAGTACCACTTGACTTGAAAAGTTATTATAAGGCTACTTATCCAGACGGTATGAGATTGGAGTAAGAACAGCTGAGCAGATTAATAGGAAGAATACAGAGTTCATAAATAGGCCTAAAACCTCGGTGTTCAACTAGTATCTAACGAGGCACCAAAGCAATTCAGTCAGAAGGGAAAATCTTTTCAATAAATGATTCTAGATCAATGGGATATTTATCCGCCAATGAAAAAAAAGTCTAACATACTGTGCACAAACATTTATTTTGAGATGAATTAGAGATCTAAACCGAATAGCTAAAAATATAAAGCCTGTAAAGAAAACATGAGAAACTATCTGTGTGATGTTAGTTAGACAAATCGTTTTTGACAGCACGGCAAACACACCACAAAAATAATATTTGGTAAATTGGGCTGTATTGAAACTTAAAACTTATGCTCACCAAAAGACACCGTTAAGACAGTGAAAAGACAAGTGTCACACCGGGAGAAAATGCTCCTAATGCACACACCTGACAAAGATTCAGGTTGTATAAATAACCCTACAAATCAAGAGGAAGGACTAATACTCCCATTTAAATTGGGCAAAGATTTGGACAGACTCTTCAAAATGAAAGATATACAACTGGACAATAAGCTCTTGAAAAAAAATGCTTGGCACCGTTAGTCACCAGGAAAATGCAAATTAAAACCATGAGATGCCACTGAATGCCTGCTAGCGTGGCAGAGATGAAAAACACCAACAAGGACGAATGCTGGCAAGGTTATGGAACGAACCTCGGGCCCTCACGCGTGTCACATGATGTGAGAGGATAAGGCCTCCTTGGAAGTGTAGGTGTTTATCCAAAAATACGTAAAACAGGTCCACAAAACGACCAGTCCAGGGGCTACAAGGCAGCTTGATTTATAACAGCCCCATCTGGAAACAGCTCACGCACAACACTAACTGGAAAATGCACAGATCATGGCAAATGCATACGATGTACAGTTGCACACACACCTTACAGAGACTCAGTGGGCGATGCATACAACCAACAAGGCTGGATCTCAAAACCATCACAATAAGCCAAGAACACAGACGGGTAGAGAGAGCCTTATTCCGAACCTCCAGCCCAGGGGAACGTGACACTGATGGTCAGAGAAGCGGCAGCTGCCTCCAAGTAGGTGTTACCTGGGAAGCGCGTTGGAAGCGAGTGAGGGAGCTGCCGTGAGTGGGGCACGTGCTCTGTGTTGGGGTGGGAGCCACGTGGGTACACCCTCTTATCAGGGTGTGTCTCACGGCACGTAAGGATTCCCAGTGAGAAAAATCGCTGTCCAAGTGAGTCTGCGAAAGATTTTCTCTAGTGAGAATAAAATGAGAGTTCTAAGTGATGAGAAAATATTGGCCACATCTGAACTGGCAACATTTTCTTTCTCCTCTGGTCTGTCTTCCCACGGACGGTGTCTCAGACTCAGCACCATGCAAAGGTCCGTAGTCAGGTCCCAGGACAGCGTGCGTAATGAGTGCTTAGTCTGTTCTTCTGCCCAACAGGACTTGGGGGTCCATGATCTACATGCTCCGCTGAACAGTCAGCTCTCCCCGGGAAGTGGGGTACAGCACGGGGCAGGAGCCCCACACACCCCATCTTGCTGTGCGCCCATCAAGTCAGCTGTGCTCATAGTGGCGTCTTCGAGTTATGACTGAATTGGCAGAAGACAGTTCCCGTTAGACGGTATGACTCAGACACCCACTGTGTCCAATCTGGTTAGACCCCATGTCCAGAGGACTCCAACGCACACCGGTGTCACCCGCGCCACACGACGCCTCTGTGGAAGCATTTCCACGTACAGCCCGGGTAGTTACAGAAAGCTCCCGGGAGTCCGCCGTCACCTCGCGTCCCCTCAGTGTCCCTGGAGGGAGCCTCAGTGTCCTGCAGACATTATCTCCACCGCCCCCGGCTGGCCTGACCCCTCATTTCCACAGACACTGCCGTGACGCACAGAGACCAAGTGTGTTCAGTCCCTGCAGGGGATACGAGGTTTGACTGATCTCAGGGTGCAAGACGTGTGTCATGTAAGGTCAGAAGCCCTGTGAACACTTGTAAACCCAGAGATGACGGAGCACGAGGGGGGACGGCTGAGTGTCACAACACCGTGGCGACCACTGTCTCTCAGGGCACCGCGGCCCCTCCTGACCTGCTGAGGTGCCCGTTCAATTGCTCGCTGGGGACACACGGGTCAGCCTGCTCAGACCCTGCGGGGCTGAGGAGCCTCGCATCTCCGCTCTGAATGTGACAGACGCCACAGGGGTGCGGAAAGGGTGTGCAGCTCCTTTGGGGCTGGGCACACATGCTCTGAGCGATGCCACCCTGCCGTGGCTGAGGGGCGCCAAGAGGCACCATTACGCGTGGCGGGGGAGGGCTGTGGCGTATTCGGAGGCCTAGACAGGCTCACAAATGAGAGAGGCGGCAGGAATAACAGCCCGTTTGGGAGGATCCACTTCTAAAAAGCACATGCGCCTTGTCCACACACACAGATTCGTGATCAAGAACCCATAGCACTTAGTGGGTTATAACGACGTGCTTTTCACCAATTAGCTTACGTGCCATGAATTCTGTGAGGTCGGGTCCTCGTCCTCATTGTATATACTTGATGACCGGATCAGAGGTCAGTGGGTCCCCGGTCTAGGCTGTCCCCCAGGGCGAGGAGACCAGGCACAGGCCTGAGAGAGGCCACCAGGGCCCCAACGCCCGGTCTGGGTGCGTTTCGAACAACGACAAAGCCAAAGCGCATATTGTCATAGGTCTCAACATATGGGCTTTCATTTGTTCCTTAGAACTTGATGACTTAATTTTTACACATGTTGTCTTCATCAGTCATGGAACTTTTTGTGGTTTTCTTTTTAATTACACAACACTTAGATGATCAAAGGCAAAAAGTGAAATAAAAAGAAGTGTCCCCTTAGAATCCAATTTTCTAGAAAAGGCAGGTTGGGAGGGGGAGACCTTGAAATGTGTAGTTTGAATGGAGTATAATTATCTGCGTGTCCCCTTCAGTAAAAGACCAAAGCAGGACCCTGGGGCGAAGGCTCCGCTCACAGGCAGCGCGAACTTCTGAGGGCCCCTTCATCCAATCGCAAGGGAGGATTTCTAGGCTTAGGGCTCACCCAGGATTCCTGCCAAACATTTGCAGGCATTGTGGGCATGAAGTTTCCCGCGTACTGCCCTTCAAGCCGGTGTAAAAGAACGTGGTGTGTATGTTCGCAGCAAGGAAACAGGCTCCAGAGGGCCATGCCTTCCTCGAGGCTGCAGAGCCAGGAAAAGCCGAGTGGGAACCCAGCCCGCACGAGGGACTCACGGCCGCGATGGGACCGCCGTGCCTCAGCCTCTCACAGCCGTGAACGGCCAGGCCCGCTAAGAACACTCACAAAATGGTGGACAGATCCCATGGGACGCTCACTGTCAAATCATATTTCAAAAAAAATAAAGATTTGGATGCAATTCATAGACTTGGTTCATTTGGAAAGAAAGGAGTGACCAGGGCGGTCCATTCTCATTTATTCCTTCCCGTGTCTGTTTCCCGTGGCTGCAGATGCCGAGTTAGAGCAACTGTAGCTGATTCTAACCTGAAACCTCCGTCCTGCACCCCAACAGAGGAGGGAAGTGAGGCACCATCAGCCACGACAAGCACGAACCACGTCGGGAGGGTCCAGGAGCCCGACGGTGAGTGTCCCAAGCCACATCCTCCCCCACCCTCACCTCTCTGTATCGTCCCTGCGTCCCCAACAGCCACTCAGGGATCCTCCGTGTTGAAAGTGAACTTTAACATTTTTGGTCAATGACAATGGCACCAACCTCACTTTTGAAAACCTCAAACCAAGTTTTCCTTTATTCGATTCTTCGCTTCGCCTCACTTGAGCCTAATTCTCCGCAGTGCTTCCGAGATGTTCCCATTCCATAGGCCCTGCCCCCAAAGCCCAGGGCCTCGCGCGCCACGAGCCCCCACCGGGCTGCCCCTGCCCTCCCGCCATCGCCGCACGGGCCCAGCAATGCCCACCAAGCAGCCCCACCACAGACGCTCCCCCGCTGCTCATGAGGCCTCCAGGAACCCCCTCCAGGGGTGACTCCCACACCCCACCTGCTATCTGAGGACCTGGCTGGCCATGTTTTCCTCTGTGTGCAGAAGCTTTACTGGTTATTGACACACACGGGCCCTACCGTGCTGCAAAGATACCAGAGAAATGTTTCCCCGTTATTCTGCAGAACTGGGGGACCGATTCTATTAAAAGGAAGTGAGAAAAGTTTCTGAGTTTGTGTTGGACACCTTACAAAATGAATCAGAATATTTCCCACTTTCCAGAAAAGCCCCACGTGAAGAGCAGTGGTTTCAGCTAATACAGCTGATCACAAATAACAGTGGTGCTGGCATCTTATTTTGAACATACTGGGTCCACTCCAGCCAATAGCCAGGGGTGGACAAATGTCCCCAAAACAGTTTTCCTTGCATGTGGATAAAGCAAAGAATAGCGTTTTTTAAAAAAACAAAAAATGAGAAGAAAGAAAGAAAAAGGAAAAGCAGAATCTTGACCAAACAACAGATGTTTGGGAACCGTTTAACCACACTGACCAGGGCACTGGACACGTCGTAGCCAAAAAAATTGTGCAAACGCAGGTGAGAAGCCGCACGCTAGAGCTGACCCTTCTGAGTCGGTCTCCGAATCTCCAAGATGAGAACAGCCCGCCCGCATCACCGCTGTGAGGGTCAAACGAAACAGGACCCCCGCCGTGTCACACGGTGCGTCCACGCTCACCCGTCCTTCTCCAGGGTGCAGGCTCCGGGGGGCGAGGAGCCAGACGACGTCAGGAGAGAACGCCCACGCCAGGGACGGTGACGCCGCAGGAGGACACGTCATTTCAGGATGAGAGGGTCTCTCCTTAGAGTCCCTGACCGCTCTCAGTGGAGCTGGGTGCTGTGGCTGAGACAATGGCACGGCGTGACGGGGCCAGCCGTTTGCTGTTACACGACGCGCCTCCATGCTGGGGCACTAGCCCCCCGGGGAGAACACCCCAGTGGGCCCTCTGTCCCGGGAAGCAGCCCCGAGCCTGCCGGCCTCTCTGTCGGAAGGAGAAGGAAGGAGGGGGTGCTGGACCTGCCGGGAAAGACCCCGAGGACAGGCCATGGCAGACAGTACGGGGAGGACCGGCGAGACCTCGCTGGTCTCCGATGCTACAGAAAACAGTGAAAACAAACACACATTTCTGCAGCGCTTCTCAGCACCATCACTCCCACTCGTGTGCCACCCGTCACACGGCCGACAACTGCTGAGCCTCAGTACACGGGGCGCTGCTGCAGCCACTGAGCCCTCGGCTCAGAAGTCCCCCTGCCCCCGTCTCACGGGCGGGGCACAAGACATGGGGGGCCCACCCCTCCCCACATGCCCTCAGCCCAGGCCGCAGGCGG
Organism: Hipposideros armiger; assembly: GCF_001890085.2. NCBI lineage: Eukaryota > Metazoa > Chordata > Mammalia > Chiroptera > Hipposideridae > Hipposideros > Hipposideros armiger. The sequence goes on along the minus strand of NW_017731649.1, from coordinate 982,783 downwards.
GCACATCGCCCTCCCCCACGACACTGTGACCTGTGCGGGGGCATTATCACTGCCCACACCTTACTGCTGCGGACACCAGTGGGGGACAGTCCAGTGACTTTCCCATGGTTCGGACACAGGCCACATTTTCAACCCTAGGGCTGATGCCACATCCGTGTTCTCAGGGGGCCTTGGCCCAGGCTCAGCTCACAGCACAGGCAGGGAGCAGGCTCCTTGCGCTGCACCAGGCCCGCCCACACGCCTGAGAGTTTGGACCCCACTGACGGCTGGCCAGCGGAGGAAACACGCCCGAGCTCCCAGCCTGCCCCGGACGCTGGACACAGCTGTGTGGCCAGTTGGTGACCAACCCCTCCGTCCGTGTGTCGTCAGCAGTTGGAAATGCGCTGGCTTTGCACTGGGCTGTAACAGCATTAAAATGGAACACAAAAATGCTCCATGTGGTCCCGAGACAAGGGCCCTGACCCTGTAAACGGCGTAATCAAAGGGCAGCGGCATCCTAATTACAGAGGCGGGTAAAGCTCCAGATTACAGAGGAGCTGCTGCCCTGGCCGACTGCGTCCCCGACCCAGCCCGGAGCCGGTCCCCGTGGCCTGGAGGCCTGGCACGGCCAGGCTGCCCAGCGGAGGTCGCTTCTCGCATGATTTGCTTTCCTCGGTCAAGCCAGACTCTTGGCTCAGCTCTGCCTTCCTTCACGAAGACCCCCCAACACCAGAAGGAGTTCTCGTCCCCCTCCTGAGGGAAACAAAGAGACTTGTCCCGCGTCCCTCTGCACCTCGGCGGCTGTGGGCACAAGCCCGGCTGGCCTCTTGGAAGGACGCTGTGGGGCCCCTGACACTGCCGTGAAGTGCCACATACACAGGCATGGCCGCAGCGGGATGCTAACAGGCGTGTTGGGCCAAGCTTAGAAGAAGCAAGGAAAAAACGGAGGCGAAAAAGACTATTAGGACGTATCAAACACGCATGTCTAACACTCATTTTATAACCCGATATCTACTGTAATCTGTAAGCCACAGAATAACTGCTTTTAAAACTGTAGCTGCAAAAATAAGCAGCTCAGTGGGGAGCCCCACCCTGCGACATCAGCCTTGCGGTCGGCGGGGCCCCTCCGAGGTCAGCCGGGCCGCACCCCGCCGCCGGGCGCAGCGCACGTCCCACAGGCACCCGGCACCCGCCCGCCCGCCAGACCTGAGCTTCCTAAGCTGCTTCGAAGCCCCTCCTCCTGACGAGGGGAGAAAACTAAAGACACATTTTGGCAGAAGTGTTCAAACAGAGCAGATTCTAAATATTTAGCTTGTGCAGATCACCAGAGACCAGGGAACAGCGAGCCTGGCACCAAGTCACCTAATAAGGCAACGTTGTCTTCTCCTTTATGCGAAGGGCGGCCTGGCGCTGCGCACGCCTGCACACGTGCTGACACTCAGGGCCCTGGGAGGGCGTGCAAGCAGGGGCCCTGCTGGCCGCCTGGGCGAGAGGACGGGGCTGTGCGACCTGCACGGGGCAGGGGCCAGAAGCCTGGGCTCAGCGGAGACCCGCCTGCCTCCTGTCACGCGGCATGGCACCCCGACGTGACATGGACACCACGCAGGCCACTTCCCCAGCAACCCAGAGAGGCTTAGGAGCAAACCTGAGCTCCACACGCCACCTGGACGTGCCAGGAGAACATCTCTTCTCACCTGTCCCAGGTGTACCTGTGCAGGGCCCCCTCGGTGACGTCCCTCCTTCCGGAATGTCCGCCCACTCTGCAAGGCCGCATGCTCCCTCTCCGTGGGCCCCCACCGTTTAGGGTGGTCTCTCGCCCACGACACAGGAGCTGGGCTGCTCACGTGTTGTCTGCACACTGCACGGTCCTGTTGCTGGCGTCTCATCTGCCCTCCCGGCTGTGCTCTCCTGGGCTCCACTGGGTCCCCAGGCTGTCCCCCACCTTCACCAGTGCTGGGGTGCCAGGCGTGCTGGTCACAACCGAATGAGGGTTTTTAGCCACAGAAACCGTGTGTCCACTGAGAGGGCTGCAGTGACATAGGTTATCGGCTGTGTCTTTTCCCAGCGTTCCTTCTTTCTTCGTCTTCTGGGGCGAGAAAGCCACTCTTCCAACAGTCAGCCCTGTGCTGAGCGTGAGGTCTCGGTCCCCTGGGAGGGATCCCAGCACGGCAGTAAGAGCGTGTCCTCTCTGTGACCCAGGACAGTCTGCTGAAGATAGCTTCTGGGACTTTCATTTTAAAAAATTAATAATAATGCATAGGATTGCTAGCGGTCTGGGCGTAAAAGCCTGGAGCTCCAGGGCCCCGCGTGGCCCCAGGACAAGCCCAAGCAGAGAGGGGAGGGGCCGGGGTCCTGAGGACCTGGCGTGGCCCCAGGGCCCCTGGGCTGGAAACCACGACATGACGTCGACAGCCACAGACTTTCTTCATGTCCGTTATCTTTCAGTTGTGTCCCAGGCGCTCGCTACCGACACAGTTGAGACCAATGCTTCCCATACGTCCCCGGCCTATGTCCCCGGCTTGGCCACATAAACTGTCCCAGGACAGCACGTGCTCCTCCCCTGGGAGCACACCAGGCATGCAGACCCCCCACACATCCCAATGCGCCAGGAACTGCATGGTAACCAGACTCCCAGAGGCTCTTGCACCCAGTATAAGCAGCCTGTGAGGCACAGAGGGGTGACAGGGACACGTGGTGCTTAATGAATGAACAGACAGTTCCCAGACGTGCGAACCGGCGTCTGCCGCTTCTAAAACGCATGTCTCGCTAGCCCAGTCCTTCCAACAGTCCTCAGGAAACTCATCACCAGGATGTAATTACCATGTGCAGAAAACCTATCCACACATTTATCCCTTAAGGAATTGTTAAAAATACCAAAATATTAAAATCAGTAGAAAAATCTAGGCTTAAGCAATGGGTTCAGTAAACTATTGGGTTGTCGGAAAAGTCATGACACATTGTTTGCAACGAAAAACATAGAAAAAATACATCATGACTTTTCCGACAACCCAATACATCACATCATACAATGTATGAAATGCAGCCATAAAAATAATGCTGCAGAATGTCCTGAAGAGGTGGTCCATCTATATGATGGAACACTTCTCGGCCTTAAGAAAAGATGAAACACTGCCATTTGTGACGATGAGGATGAATCTTGAGATTTTCATGCTGAGTGAAGTAAGTCCGACAGCAAAAGTCGAGAGCCATACTACCTCACTCATACGCGGGATATAAAACTGAAGGTGACAAAGGAACAAATAAAACAAACAAACTCACAGACACAGACAGCAGGATGGCGGTCACCAGACGGGGCGGGGGGAGGACTACAAGGGCGAAGGGGTCAAATACACGGTGACAGAGGGAGCGCTGACTCTGGGTGGTGAGCACACTTGCAATGAACAGTTGATGGACTGTAGAAACATACACCCAAAACTTACAGAATCTTATTAACCAGTGTCACCCCAACTAACTTAATAAAGAAGAATGTCTCACAAATGAGACAATGTCTCACAGAAGAACCCTCCTGAGGAGTCATTAAAAGTTCAAACTCCTGGGCCCCACCTGCCAGGTGCAGTTGGCAGGCGGTGCCCGGAAGAGGACCTGCACCCTCCCGGTGGCCTGAGACAGTCTGAGGAGCAGGCTTTCAGGGCTCAGCGACGTGGACAGGCTGTGACGTGCAAGGGGAGATGACGCGCGTGGGGCACGTGCCTACCAGGGTGTGTTACACCTGCCAGCGCGGGCACCACAGTTACCGCTGGACTATGAATTTACAAAGGTACTTTATTTACGTTCCTTATTTGCTAATATTTGCTACAATACACATGTACAAGTCTGTAGTGAGGAAAAAACTCTCTTCCCCTGCTCATCTAAACACAGGCGCATTTGATGCCAGGCAGAGCCACTTCGCAGGTGACAGAAAGGGCAGCCGTGTCGGGATCATGACAAAAACGAGCGGCCGGGATGTGTGCTTTGTGCTGCTGCCTCTGCCAAGGGGCCGTGAACCCCGAGTTTCCCCACCCTTGTCCCTCAGCGGTCGTGAACTTCATGGCAAGTGACGTGCTCTTGGAAAAGATGAAGGAATGAAGAGGGAAAAGAAGAGACTGTCATAAAAGACACTGTAAAAAATCAGTGAATAAAGCAGAAATGAGTGAAAGGGAGGATTGGAGACGTTCCCGCCAACCGTGAAGTGTCACACGTCCTAGAAATTAGAACTTGGTTGTCTTCACTGTTTTCTCTGCGAATCCTTTCTCCTGGGTTTGTAAATGTCCAGGATGTGCCAGGGAGACGAGGCCGTGACACGTGCTGCTCCGACCTCTCATCTCCTGGGCCTCCCTTCGGGGGCTTCTCCTTTCGAGTGGGCCCTTCCAGAGGCGCAGAATTGTAACCCACAGCCAGGGTGGAGTGCTGGGAAAACTGGCTCCTCCCCGCCAGGACCTGATGTCCACGGCAGTGACCTGAGCTGTGGAGAGCAAGGACGCTCCTGGGACCAGGCCTGACAGCCCCGGTGAGGTCCCTCTGCTTCCTAAGATACTGGAGCCAGAGCAGGCCTCTTTGCAGTATCCTCTTGCACAACAGCTAACCTCTCATCTCTCTGCTCCTCAGGCCTTCTTTCTAGTCACAGTTCATTCCATCCGCAGTCACCTACTCACCCCAAAGTCAACGCTGAACATCTTTAAGTCTTAACCCTATTGCAGAGGCTGAAATAGACCCACACAAATCCAGGTAACGGTGTTTGACAAAGCGAATACAGTTTAATGGAGCAAAGACAGTCTTTTCAACAAATGGTCCTGGAACAACTGGGTGCGTGCACACACACACACACACACACACACACACACACACACACACACACGAGGTCAGACAATTAAGTTCGCGAACTTGTTGCAATGCTGTTGCTAACCTTTTTTTTTTTATATCAAAGGGACTATACATTATGAATTTGTACCAATGGGACAAACAGTTAACGATGTTTGCTATTTGGAGGTGCTATAAAGGCTGCATGAAAAAGTTAGACGACCTGAGCTTATTGCCACCAATTCATGACTCTTGCATCACAACAATGCACCAGCTCACACGGCACTGTCTGTGAGGGAGTTTTCAGCCAGTAAGCAAATCACTGTATTGGAACACCCTCCCTACTCACCTGATCTGGCCCCCAATGACTTCTTTCTTTATCTGAAAATAAGGGAAATGTTGAAAGGAAGACATTTGGATGACATTCAGGACATCAAGGGTAATACGACAACAGCTCAGATGGCCATTCCAGGAAAAGAGTTCCCAAATTCCTTTGAAGGGTGGACTAGGTGCTGGCGTCGGTGCATAGCTTCCCAAGGGGAGCACTTTGAAGGTGACCATAGTGACATTCAGCAACGAGGCATGTAGCACTTTTTCTAGGATGAGTTTGCGAACTTACTTGTCTGACCTCATACAATACAAATAATGATCCCAATGTAAACTATGGAAGTTAGTTCACAATAATAGATCAGTATCAGTCCATCAATTATGAAAAATAGACTACACTAATGCAAGATGTTAATTGCAGGAGAGGCCGATGGGGTGGGGCTGCTGAAGAGCTGTGTGGGGACTGTGCTTTCTGCACGTCTCTCTACAAACCTAAACCTGCTGTGAAATGATAAAGCGTGTGGAATATACTGTATAATAAATAAATAAAATAAAATACTGCTTCACATCTGCAAAAAGATATCAATGTTAAGCTCTGACCATGGAAACTGCCTCCCCCCGACACACGCACAAAATCAAAGGTTGTGGCTGCTCGTTTCTGCCCGTAAAACTGGCCTTTGGCCCAGTCGAGATTCCCCAGCCCCTTAAATCATTCTGGTTTCTCCCTGTCAGTTTATTTGCTCAAAACTCTAAATCTTCACTTTATGTCACATCTAAAAATGGCTGAAAAGAAACCATAAGAAACTCACAGGCATTTGGTATTTGATTAAGCATCTCTTTCTCCACCATGGCTTTACAGATTATGCAAAAGCACAGAGAGGAAATGGAGGCATTAATTTTTAAACACAGAGACAAGACAAAAAACAAAGAGGAATATCTTCAGTAATGTATTAACATCTGCTTCGAACCATAATTCTACTTCATCGGCAATTTGGTTGTAGCATGTTGTTATTTCAAAAACTGAAGCAATGGCTTTAGATAAAATAGTTCAGCAATCATGAGAACACAAAAAGACTGAAAAATGCTTAAACTAAATCTTAAGCTAATAAAAACTTTCTTCCTAACCAAACACTTTAGAGATTTTTTCCTAATTTTTTAGTTTTAAAAAATGACTTCTAAAATAGAAAAAAGTATCATTTTTTTTCCTGATGCAAAGTCACACCAAAACAGAAAGCAAACCTATTTCCAAGTTTCCAAACAAAAGAGAAAACATGCCCTTTGATTGAGACTAATCTAGGAAAGTTTATTTCTCCAGTTAAGTTCAAAAGTTATGAGCGGTAGAAACACAGGGTTGGAGAGAGTGTTTCTTTTCACTCTTAGTCAAGAACTAATTGTAAATAAAGTTACTGACCTCCCCTATTGGATGGTACATTGTCAGCCCTTGTTTGCAATGTCTTCCCAACAATTCCTCCAACAGCAGCGTGTCTTCCGCCACAGCCAAACACGCCCCACACTTGAAGTTTGGTAAAACCTAACCCTGCGCTGAAGTGTTAACAGTAAAGGCTGAAAATTCCTTGGATGCTTTGTAGCTTAGCGAAAATGTTCAGTTCTTCCCAGACAAGGAAAAGCTAGAGGAGTTCATCAGCATCGAGCCAGCGTCACAAGGAATGTTAGAGAGACTTCTTAAAGAAGAAGGGGGTGGAGGGAAGAACATAAACCTGAATGGTAAAACGACAATAACTACACACCTATCAATAATTACTTTCAATGTAAGTAGATTAAATGCTCCACTCAAAAGATGTAGGAGGGCTGACTGGATAAGAAAGCAAGGCCCTGACATATGCTGCCTACAAGAGACTCACTTCAGATTGTAAGACACACGCAGATAGAAAGTAAAGGGATGGAAAAAGATATTTCACACAAATGACAAAAAAAAAAAGCTGGGGTAGCAATACTTACACCAGATGAAATAGATTTTAAAACAAAGGCTATAAAAAAATAACTAGGACATTTCATAATGATAAAGGGGTCAATCCACCAAGAGGATACAACCCTGTAAACATTTATGCAGCCAACACAGAATATATAAAGCAAATATTGACGGACATAAAGGGAGCGATCAGCGGTAACACAGTTATAGTAGGGACTTTAAACACCCACTGACATCAAGGGACAGATCTTCCAGACAGAAAATCAACACAGAAACAGCGGCCTTAAATGACACATTAGACCAGATGGATTTAATTGATATTTTTAGAGCACTTCACCCCAAAGCACCAAAAAAACAAACAATCCAATTAAAAACTGGGCAGAAGACCTGAATAGACATTTCTCCAAAGAGGACATACAGATGGCCAGTAGACATATGAAAAGATGCTCAACATCACTAATCATCAGAGAAATGCAAATTAAAACCACAATGAGATAGCACCTCACTCTGGTCAGAATGGCATCATCAATAAATCAACAAACAAGTGCTGGTGAAGTTGTGGAGAAAAGGGAACCCTGGTGCACTGTTGGTGGGACTGCAGATTGGTGCAGCCATTATGGAAATCAGTATGGAGACAACTCAAAAAACTGGAAATGGAACTACCTCATGACCCAGCAATTCCACTCTTAGGTATTTGCCTAAAGAAATTCAAACCACTAATTAGGAAAGACATATGCTCCCCTATGTTCACTGCAGCATTATTTACAACAACCAAGATATGGAAGAAACCTAAGTGCCCATCAATAGACGAATGGATAAAGAGGAGGTGGTACATTTATACAATGGAGTTTTACTCGGCCATAAAAAAAATGGAATCCTATCATTTGTGACAACATGGATGGACTTAGAGGGTATTATACTAAGTGAAATGAGTCAGACTGAGAAAGACAAATACCACATGATTTCACTTATATGTGGAGTCTAAAAAACAGAACAAACAGAAATAGACTCATAGACACACAGAATAAACTGATGGTTGTCAGATAGGAGCGGGGGGTGGAGGGCTGGATGAAAAAGGCGAAGGGGTTAAGAAGTACAAATTGGCAGTTATAAAACTGTCATGGGGATGTGAAGCACAGCACAGGGAACATGGTCAGTAACGTGGTCATAACTGTAGGGTGCCAACTTATCAGCGGGGTCACTGCATAAGTTATACAAATGTCTGACCACTATGCTGTACACCTGACACTAATATAATATTGAATGTCAACTGTAATTGAAGAAAACAAATCAGTTCTGAAAATTTTGTGTCCACAAATGTACAAAATAAAGGCAAATCATCTACACTAAGAATGTGTCATAAAATCTTAAAGGTTGCATTTTACTGACAATTGCACAAGAGGCACACATTCACCAAAAACAGTACGGCTGTGTGTCAACACGCGAGGACAGGCTTGGGGCACCAGGGGCGCTGAGAAGGGACAGCCTTGTTGGCTGACGTGGCGGACACATTTCAGTGGACTCATAAAATATATGAAATATTTTCTCTTGGTTAACATGAACTGTACTTGGCTGGTTTTCAAAAAATAAGAAAAAAGAATCACTGATTGAAAATAAGTATTTTGTATAAAATATTTGTGGTAGTGAAAGCCATAGCTAAATTTGGGGGAAATTCTCAATTTCACCTTCAGCCAGCATTTGATACACTGGAATACATTTCATCCTCGTTCAAAATGGAAGTTCGTACCAAAGGTGGATGAGAATTTACCCAAACGGCTTTCCTGAGTATTACTTTTCTTTATTGAGTACAAAATCATTCCTGTTGGAAAGGGACTTTTCGGTAGAAAGATTCCTGGAATGTGGGGTGACCACAGAGGAAGAAGGAAGACGGGTGAGAACATGCAGACGAGTGAACATACCAATGGTTAATTTTACCTCCGTGCTGAGCCTTTTCACTGAAAGCTTTTGCTGTCAGTGCAAAACACCCAAATCTAAACCAAATTAAAATGATTCTATTCTGCATGTTATGGACTACATTGTGTTCCCTGCTCCCCCGTTCATATGTTGAAGCTGCACCCTAATGTGACTTATTCAAAGATAGGGCTTTGAATACAGTCACCTTTTCCAGGCGATCGGGGTTACATGAGGTCGTGAGGCGGGGTTGACCCAGTGTGACTGGTGTCCTTAGAAGAAGGAGGCACCGAAACACCAGGAATGCGTCCACAGAGCAAAGGCCACGGGAGAGCTCGGAGGGAGGGAGGCGTCTGCCAGACGGGAAGCGTTTCCGCCAGAAACCCACCCTGCCGGCACCTTGATCTTGGCCTTGCAGCCTCCAGAGCTGCAAGAAACGCATTCCTGTGTGTAAGCCGCCAGCCGTCCTGCGCGTGTGTTCTCACAGCCTCAGCAGACGAATATGCTGGATTAACATTAACACTTGATTTCTGAAGAAAGCCCAAGGCACCTTTCTCTACTGCAGATGAGTTAAACAAACACTGAGAACAGGGTGTATTAGCCGACAGGCAGGACGAGACACAGAATACCTGCTTCAATCAGAATTCCAGGTAAGTGGGGAGCCGCTTCCGTGTGAGTGTGTCCCATGCAAATTTTGTATTGATTCTTTTATAATATGTCTTCATATTCTCTCTCCATTCAGAGTTGCTGCTGATGTAACTTTTAGCTCAAGTCACCAGATTAAAGAAAAAAGTTCCGGACAGAGGGAGGAAATTACCCAGTGGGCGTCGCTACACCTGCGCTCAGGGTCCAGCTAATCTGTGAGAAGAAGGCAGGAAGGACGGTTTTGTCCATGAGGCCACCACTTTGTGAGGTGTGAAGACCTGTGTGCCGTCCCCATGGTGGCGGCAGCAGATGCCGTTCGTCCCACGAGGGGCTCAACGCTAGCTGACACAGGGCACCTCGGTTAGGAAACAGTTTCTTAGACACGGCAGCAAAAGAAAAATAATTACAGTGGACTTCATCAAATCAAAAGCCCTTGGGATTCAAAAGCCATCATCAACTCACTGAGAAGACCACGTGCAGAAAGGGACAAAGGATGTGCAAGTCACAGTTGTGATGCAAGACCTACATCTAGAAGGCTAACAATTCAATGACAAAATGTCAGACAACCACTTTTTAAATGCACACAGGATCTGAACAGATATTTCTCCAAGGCAGACATGCAAGTGGCCGACAAGTACAGGAAAACATGCTCAAAGCGTTACTCAGCAAATCCAAGCGCAAATTGGCAACAAAACCTTCACACGTAACAGCACTACTGTAATTTTAAAAAATGCAATGTCACAAGCATGGAGAGGAGGACGGGAAATTAGAGCCCCCTCTCATTGCTGACGGGGTGCAAGTCGGTGCCCCCACGTTGGCAGTTCCTAAAAGAGTTAAACCCAGCAACTGTATCCCTAGGTATGTGCCCAAGAGAAAACACAGCCACACAAAGACTTGTACGCAAACGTTCAGGAACATTATTCATGACGGCCAATAAGTGGGAATCTCGCAGATGTCCATCAGCTGATGAAAGGCACAGAAAATGTGGACTATCAGGGCAAGAGAGTGGTCTTCAGACAGAAACCTGTGCTGGCCCGTGCTTCGTGGGCGATCTTTATAAACACACTGAGAGCAGAAGCCAGTCACAGAAGACCACAGGCAGTACGACCCACCCGTGTGACCTGCACAGAGACCGACGTGCACAGTGGTCGCCCGGGGCGGGCGCTGGCAGTGGGGGCTGACCACTAATGGACATGGGGTTTGGCGGCTTTTGAGTGATGACAATGTCCAGTAATTAGATTGTGGGGATGGGGCACAGCACAGTGACTGTACCAAGAACCTGAGTTGTGCACTTGGAATGGGGACATGTGCATGTGTGTGCATGTGTGTGCATGCATGCACACACATATGTGTGCAGGTGTGTGTGCGCGCACATGTGTACACACATGTGCACATGTTTGTGCATGTGTGTGTGTGTGTGTGTGTAATCATCTGAATGTTGCAAAAGGGAAAAGAAACACCCAACTGGCATAACCTCAACACAGCCCTAGTCCACGTAGAGGGGTTATGATCACATTTGGTTTCCTCCTGAAGATGATGCCTGGGTTCAGTCAGTGCCTGATGTGGCAGAGATCTCTACCTGTTCATGAAAATGGAGGTGACAGAACCACAGCAGGTATGCAGAGACCAAACTCCCAGCTTCCTCTCCGGCAGTGTGGCCATGTGACCACGAGAGAGGCCAGCAAGTCTGTCCCCACGGGCTTTCAGGGGACAGGGTGTGTCCCCTCCAGGTGCTCTTCCCCTCCTGAAACTGACATCCCTGGAAATCAGGCCTGGAGGGACCGAGAGCCATGGGCTGAGGGCACCGGATCCTGCATGCCCGCCTGGGAACCCCAAGCTCACCCAGGACGTGACCTGAGCAAAACAGTAAACTTCCAGCTTGTGGAGACACTGGGGGTGCTTTCCTTTCCACATGGCTGCCCGCCTGCCCTGATAAACCCTGGTATGGGACTTGGAAATGTCTGCCTAACGACAAACACACAAGCAATCTGAAGCAAATCTTCTTTCAGGGGACTTGGTGCTTGTTTCACACGTGAAAAGGGAGAGTGGTATCTTCTCCCAGACCCACCATGAGGGCTGCATGGCCAGAGCCCTCTGCTCAGAGCTGCTGTCTGGGGCGAAACACACACTTGTCACTCCTGCAATTACCTAAGTAGCTCGAGAAAGTGTTCATATGACCCTCAAGTCTGTCAGTCAGGACACAGAACCTTAGTATTACTTAAATATTCTGTATTTTGATGCAGATATTTTGTTAAACATAGGAGTTTAATGAGAGCTTTTAAATGACTTTGTACCTTCGTTTTTCACCCGAAACTCAATCGTCCGGTGTATTCCAACTTTAGCCCCCAGGGAGACCTTTCAGGCAAAAGCACGGAGAAACACTTCCATCCCGTAATTGCCTGAGACACAAATGTGGGCTGCAGGCTAATTAAAGGAGAAATGCGATCAATACAAAGATGAGCTAAGGTAAGGAAAAGGTTGCATTTATTGAAGACATAAAGGTGTTATTTTAGATAAAAATAATTAGTACATGTTGGTTGTATACAGACCCTCACACATCCTACATCACTTCTGGGAGTGAATCAAATCGCTTGACCACAGTCACGGCTTCTAAACTCGCTGCACGATGGCTGTCCTGCTCACTGTGACTGGCCACACACTGCTCAGCACGGGGTATTCCATCACCGTACGAGGTCCGTCCCATTTGGAAGGAAGATGTACTATAAGAAAGAGTCTGCGGCTGGCAAAATCCTCTACCAATCGGCCGACAGAAACTGTGAATTGCCCGCACCATAGAGAGGGTGGCCCCTGACAAGACAAGACGAGACCCGTGTAGGCCAGGCCCCCACGGCAGAGGCCCCTCGGGCCACCCTCAGGGCTGAGGGCAGAAGGGCTAACGAGTTCAGCTGTGTGCGTCATTTCTAAAGACCCCCAGTGTTCATGAGCTGGTCAGTTCTGTTTAGCCCCTTTGTCTGACTGAAGGGAAGACCATAGAAACAGAATCGCAGGTTTCAACCATGCGCGAAAAGCAATAACAGATTCATCCAGTTTATGCTTCAAACCAACTCAGTTTATGCATCAGACAACCCCACGAACTTCACCACAACAAGCAACCTCTCCTCAGTGCATTTGTGTTGTGTGTCCTGTCATTACAACACATAGCACCTGCGTTCTCCCAAAGTGGCACTAGTGACCTCTGTAATGACACACACACTCACACACATCTGCACACACACACTCATATACTCGCTCACACACCCATACACACGTGTGCACACACACACACACACACACACACACACACACACACACACACACTCCGGTACACAAACACTCATGCACACACACACTCACAGACACTCATGCACACACACACACACTCACTCATGCACACACATACACACTCCCGTGCACACACAGTCATGCACAAATTCACACACGCACAAGATTCTCAGGTGGTGTCCTTCTGTTATTTGCAAAGCCTAGCGCTGCGCTTACACCTGACAACTGGAGGAAACTCCATCCTCTTTCACTGACTGTGCGCTGACGGACCCAGCTGGCTGAGCTGGGCTTTCACGGATGTGATGGGATTCCATGAGGTTTCATCGCTACCACTTTAAAGATGATACGCCAAAACTCAAAGCGGCAAACGGCATGCTCAGAATCCACAGTGGGAACCCCAAGTCAGCCCGGTATCCTCACCCCTGCAATTCCAGAGCCCCAGCAAGGCCGTAAGCAGTAGGGACCCCAATCCCTGTGAGAAGGAAAGTTACACCTAGACTCACAGCCACTCAGCGGAAGGGACAGTCACACCTCGACGGCCCGTGCCCGGTCTTCCTGCCTGTGGCTGTGTGTGCACAGCACTCTGAAGCGCCTCAGCCAGGCACTGTGGGTGTCTCTCTCTCATCCCGTCCTTGTCAACATGCCCCTTCCCACGTAAATGGTGACAGCGAGGCTTTGTTTGGGGTCTAGAGTGGAGATGCTGTCGCTGTCCTCGTTCTCACGCCTGATGCCAAGACGGGCTTCTGTCCAGGGACCTTACCCATCACGGCACGTCTGCAACCCTCCACCCCACCCTGGGGTGCAGGCCTGGTTACAGACACGCACCGGCCAAGACCTAGCATCCTGGTCCAGGCAACACCTTCCCAGGAGCTGGCCTGAAGGGGTTCCGCAGCACAGGACATGTGTCTGCAGAGCCAGCAAAGACGGAATCGCGGCTCTGGGGACCCAGGCCAGCCGTGTGGGGGACAGGAAGTAGTGGCCACTGCGCATGGAAGTGCACGGGGCGTGCTGTGCAGCGTAGCTGTGATTCCACAAGGGACACCATGGACTTCCTGACCTCACCAGCTCCATGAAATACCCTTGTTCACGCAGCGTGAGCACCAAGGCCACATACACACGGTGGTGAGTGTGTTCAGCCCGCGTGGATGAGAGGCGCTTGCTTTCAGCGCTGTTTCGTGTGCTTAGGTTGAAATGTTGGGTCCCGATTATATAATCACAGTCTGGATACTGAAATCTAAGGATTAAATGTGACTATAATGAAAACTCCCTTTTACAATTAGGAAAATTGGATCAATTCAGTTATGCACATATTTAGGCAAATATTTTAAAATGCTTCCACATGTAAAGTGAGCTATTTGATTTGTTTTAATATTTTAATCTCTTCAAATGACCCAAGCTTCATAACTTAAGAATCTAGTTGGTATCTTGATATTTTTGCAATCTCATATTTGAAAAATGAAAATAAAAATGAGGGAAATAATACTTTAAAGCTTAGAAACACAGAAAGAAAACATAATTTGTGTTATTTTTCCCTAGGGAATGCATTTACCATGATTTAAAGCAGAATCAAAAGATGATTATCTTTTGGCACTAATTTTAATATGTGCAATAAAACAAAAATTATCAACTCTGAGGAGAGCAGAGAAATGTTTCCACCAACGGCCCCATAAAGCTGTGGCGCGTCGTTAGCATCAAGGACGTCTGCTGGATGGAAAACAGGGCTGTTTTAATGGTTTGGGAGGAAGCAATATTTTTCTCCCGAGTGGGAGGAGGGTTGCAGAGATGACAACACCGGAGCCTCTATGCATCTCCCAGCTCACACGCAAAACTTGCAGAGACGTGAATGAAAAGGCCAGGAGAGCAGGGGCTTGTCAGAGCTGGGCCAGGGGCCCTGTGTGTGTCCTGGGCTCTGCAGTTCCAGCCACACTCCCGGAAGGGGCATCTCTGTGGCCCCACACTCACATTTTGGAAGAGTTACGGGCAAAGACAGAGAACAGGCATGCCCCGTCAGCAACTTCAGATTTGGAACAAATAATAAGACAAAATGCCCAGGCCCCACATCCAGCACTATCTGCAAAGCTGTGCTTCTCTGTGACGCGACTGGATGAGCCTGTGGTGCCTGCAGACCGCTGCCTGTGCCGGGGCCATGCAGACCAGGCCCCCAGGGCTGGACGAGACCCCTGCTTCGCTGGCCACGGTGGTGGCAGCCCAGTGTTGAGGGCACAGTGACCCTGGCAGGGGTGACCGACTGAGTGTGTGGGGTGGGGGAGAAGAAACCTCAGCCGCCCAAACCTGGCTGATTTTTAAAGCTGATAACAGTGAGGGTGTTCCTGGACACGTGTTTCCAGCGGGGGGACGGCACACAGCACAGGGACCACCCACTGCAGGTCATCAAGGCCGATACCATGGAGGCAGCTGTGGGAATGTCAGCATATTGTCCTCGACACACAGAGAAGTCCCGGAGCCTCGGCCGCCCGGAGCAGGCGGCAGACCCAACGCCAGACCACACACGGCGCTGACCGCCGGGCGGGCCTGGGTCCCACCTCCAGTTATCTCCTGACTCAGAAGATGAGCAGTGGCCCGCTCAACGGTGCCACCGCCCCACCCCCGTGCCCCACCCAGGCGACATCGCGGGGGCCCCCTCAGTCCTGCTGGGATGAGCCCCGCATTAGGGAGGGTCAGCACGCACTGATTCAACCATAATCTCTTCTAGACAACACCTCTGCGGGGACGTTCAGTGTTCATTGAGCAGCCGGGCACGTGGCCCGGCCTGTGGCCAGCAGAGCTGACTATCACGCCGGTCGAAGGCGACGCTCTGGATGGAATGTGACCATGGCTCGGGAAGGGCAAGCGGGAGAAGCAGGCTGCACAGGACTCTCGGCCCATCTCTAGAAGTGACACATCGGTCAGCCATGGTCACTGCCCAGTCCCTGGTGGACGCAGGAGGCAGGACTTGGTGTCCACTCCCCACAAACCCATCCCTGAGGCCACTGAGAGCAGAGCGCAGCTGCCGGGTCCAGCAGAGGGCAGGCGGGACCGCAGGGGCTGCCGGACCTCCGCGTGACGGACCCTCCCGGGTCCTCCCCTCTCCCTCTGTGCCCTTGAGGGGACACGGGGGTCAGTCATGGACGGAGAGTCTGAGTCGCCGGGACGACTTACTGAAACACCAGACCGGGTAACGCGGGTGGGCACAGAGCAGAGGCCGAGCCTCTGACGTGTTTCACAGCCCAGTGTGTCTTTTTTTCTAGCGTGAAGTAACGTGAAGTGGCCACTTGGGGTCTTCCTCCTGGGGAGTGATGACAGGTCGCGGGCAGGCAGGAGCGAGACCCAGCATCAGAGCAGGAAGGTCCAAGGCGTGAAGGACGAGGCTTTGCGGGCAGAGCAGAGAGGGGCAGGGGCTGGACCAGGAGGGCTGAGGGCACCGAGCAGAGCCCCGTCCTCATCACAGTGCAGAGACACCAACTCGGCGAAACCCATCTGTTCTCTGCTCTGCTGCAGCGTGTTTTCCACTCACTTCGCAGTGAAGGTCCTTTAGAAGGTGCTTCACAGGGCCTGTGCCCAAGGGAGCACACCCCGCCGTGCCAGCGGTGACAGGAGCACAGCCCCGACCGCACCGGCTTCGGCATCTACCTGGAGCTCCACAGAGGCGGGATGCATGGGGAGGTAGCCATTCACTTCTCCTACCTGAGGGAGCGTTCTCACCGATGCGGTTAGGTCCAGGCACAAAGCGGTCACCGGTGAAGGACCGCAGAGCAGCTCTGAGTCACCCTGAGGTCACCTTGCTTCAGGCCGAGACTCAATGTCTTTCCACGTCCAGCCTCCGACTGCCGGCGGTTCCCAGGTGACCTCCTTACACTGAACTTCGGAGAGAGGTTTACACAGCTCACAGCTGGGAGC
This sequence comes from Hipposideros armiger, assembly GCF_001890085.2. Classification (NCBI taxonomy): domain Eukaryota; kingdom Metazoa; phylum Chordata; class Mammalia; order Chiroptera; family Hipposideridae; genus Hipposideros; species Hipposideros armiger. Next base: position 966,015 of record NW_017731649.1, on the reverse strand, counting down.
TGACTTTCTCCTTCCCTGAGGCAAGGTGAGTGCAGGCTGTACCCACAGAGCAGGGGGTCCCGGACCCTCCGTCTGGGGCAGGACCGCTGGAGCCCAGCAGAATGACCTCCGGCCTCTGCCAAGAACCTCTGAAGGAGCGTGAGGTGCCTTTCCTCGTGTCACCTTTGGGTGACTCCTCTTTGGGTAACGATGCCCGGGCATCCCTAGGTCCCTGCTGACACCCCATAAACAGATGCCCTTTCACTGACTCACGGTGCCTCCTGCCTACCTCTCCTGATAACTCTGGACCCCACGTGTTTGTGCAGACGGCATCTGTCTTTGTGGGGCCACGGAGGTGCCCACAGGTCAGGGGGTGTCTCCACTCTGACACACAGTGGTCAGGAGCATGGCTCAGGCCGGTATGACGGAACATCAGTCCCGCCTGTGAACGTTGCTCCCTGTGTCGTCTGGGCGTGGTTGTAGCCTTCTGATGGAGGGAGGAACTGTGCCAACCCCCCCTGTTACGAGGACCAGCAGGACACACGATGTGCTCGGCACACAGTAGGTGCAAGCAAGGTTAGCTGCTCCTACTGGGATGCCCACCGTTCCCAAGGAAGGAAGCACAGGGCGGAGGGGCTCCGTGGCCGTTGCGCACTCTGCCTACACTTCCAGTGCACGGCATTCACCAGCAGCTCATTCGCGTGGGACAGAACTCCATGCGGGGCCAGCGCGGACGGCCCGATGCCGTGCAGCCACGCAGGACATGGGAGGGGTGGGAATGGCCACTGACTGCGACCAATAGCAGTCGTGTCCTTAGTTGTAAATAAAAGCCTTTGATGGCGGTTGGTCCCTTCACCGCACTAAAAGTTTTATTGCCTTTGGTAAAAACACTTTCAGAAAAAGACCTGAAGTCAATCTCTAAAACAACACTGATGTTGAAGCAGCAAAGAAGGTATGTCTGTTGGGTTGTCAGAAAAGTCATGATGCTTGTTTGCAACAGATGGCACTAGTTCATTTTTGGAAGTACTAGAGTCATTCGCTTCTATGTTGTTGCTATGTCATTTGACAGCTGACAGTTCTAGCTTCATTTTAACAAAAAATTGAGTGATTTGGTTGAGTTTTGGAGATTTTACAAGTTGGAGATGGAAGACCAAACTGTGCATTTTGGCCATATTTTACTCTTTTACTTCCATAAAGGAAAGAACACATGTCAAGCTTGTGAAAAGTTGTATAAAGTTTACAGTGACAATGCTCTACAAGAACGTCAGTGCCAACAATGGTTCACAAAATTCCATACTGGTGATTTTTATCTCAACAATGCTCCTCAGTCAGGGAGGCCCACTGAGGTTGATGATGACAAAACAAAGGCATTGATCGAGTTAAACCAACATTACATGACACGAGAGATTGCAGAAACATTGAACATCCACCATTCAAGTATTCATGGTCACCTGAAGAAGCTGGGATACGTAAGCAAGCTTGATATTTGAGTTCTGCATGAACTCAAAGAAGTTCATTTGACGGCGTGTATAAACATCTGCAATATGCTCATTAAACATGAGGAAAACAATCTTTTTTGAAGCGACTGATAACTGGTGATGAGAAGTGGATTGTTTACAACAATGTGGTGTGTAAACGGTCTTGGTCCCGACGTGATGATTCACCTCAAACGACATCAAAAGCAGACATTCATCAGAGGAAGGTTATGCTCTCAGTGTGGTGGGATTTTAAAGGTGTTGTGTTTTTCGAGCTCCTACCAAGGAACCAAACAATCAATTCGAATGTGTACTGTAGGCAATTGGACAGTTTTAATGAATCCATCATCCAGAAATGTCCAGAGCTTATTAATTATGAAGGAGTTGTGTTTCATCGTGACAATGTGAGATCACACACAAGTTTGATCACCCGTCAAAAATGATTGGAGCTTGGATGGGATGTGTTGCCACACCCACCATACTCGCCTGACCTTGCACCATCAGACTTCCACTTGTTTCGCTCTCTTCAAAACTCTTTGTGTGGTATAACGTTCAATTCAGACAAGGCTGTAAATCAGCACCTTGTTCAGTTTTTTGCAAATAAAGACAGGTCCTTCTATGAATGAGGAATTATGAAGCTCACTGAAAGATGACAAAAGGTTATCGAACAAAACGGGCAAAATATCATTGCTTGATCTTTGTTCTTTATATAAATAAATGACCTTTGAAAAACATAAACAAAATATGTCATGACTTTTCCAACAACCCAATAGGTTCAAAGAGTCTCGTGGCAAAAGTCATTCCTCTGCCCTACTGCGTACGCTCATCAGGGCTATCAGGACAGGATGTGTGCAGGCAGAGGCCAAGGGCATGAGGCTGCAACCTGCCCTCCACGCCTGGCGACCTCACGGGTAACACCACGTCAGGACGCGGCACTCGGGGCACCGAGGGGGAGCCTGATGTGCTCTGTTAACAAATCACACACCAAATCTGAGATTGGAGCGTATAAGGAGCCAGACCTGTGAAGGAACAGGCAGGGGAGTCGTGATGCGTTAACTATGGCGGACGCCGTCAGGGTCTGGAGGCTGGCACACAGGGCACTGGAGTCACACCGGGGTGAGCGGTGAGGGAGTAAGTCGTGGGCAGCGGGAGCGCGGTGTCCCCAGGGGAAAGCATGTTGGCCAGAGATAGGATGGGGCGAGGAGGGGCCACGGGGCGAGGCCAGAGCTCAGAGGAGGAACAGCACACAGAAACAGTGATGGCTGGGAACCGAACAGGACAGAAAGTCCTTTACACCTGGCGGAGGTGTCAGGTCCGTAACTGGACGTCGCTCCACCTTCATCCATAAACAGGGCTCTCCGATCACTAGGAACATTCTGAGTGGAGGCGTTTATGCAACTTGGCTACTCCTGAATGGACAGAACATTCCAAAACCACATCTGCCCCTGTGCCGTCCTTGAGCGAATCACTGCCTCTCTCCATGTCTGTTTCTTCAGTCGTTACGTTAAAGGGGTTAACGAAGTGGTCTGTGTGGCTTCTGCAGACGTAAGATCCTGTGACTCCATTAAATCCTGTCCATTGTGCAAGGCTGTTCTGAAAGCCTGGCTTCTCCACAAAACTTCCCCAATCACGTGACGAGATCATGGAAGTAACACCAGGAGCTGCGGCAGTGAACAAACCTCTCCACTTCTCTGAGCGGCAGAGTTTTGTTTTTCTTTTTCCTTTCATCTGTAGAATGATGAGATGAGGCTGGGCTAACGATTCTTTAGGATCTGTCCTAGCTCTAAAATCACATGATTTACATCAATCTAAATCTACCCGTTTTATCTTCCCTTCCCTGAACTTTTTGTCATAATCGGTGCCGCATCCATCAAACATGACTGACGTTTTATTTCCCAGTACAAGCATATTTTACAGAAATTTCTTAGCTCAGGCACCTGCCTTGTACTCCTTTTCCGTTCTACGCGGTACTGTGTGCAACAACAGACCCATCATCAGATCTCCCCCGAACGCTCAGTAATTGACGGAAACTGAGATGACCGTTTTGGTATGAATGTAACATCTCTGCACACTTAGAGAAAAAAATAACATGACAATGGCACTCTGGTTCTTAGTTTTTGTAAAAGCCTGTGGCACCTGAAAATAGTATGACAGTAATCTGTTTCTTGGTTTTTTGGAGTTTGTTTTTTTTAAATAAAAGATACTGAAGCCTGAAAAGCAAAATCACACAGACATCAATGTGAACCCAATCATTTAAGGATTATTTTTCAATTAATCCTTAAAGATAATCACATTGAATGCTCTTTCTACCCAAATTGTGTAGGCTAGCCTTCCATTACTGCCACTTCCTGTCATCCTCTCTGAGTCTTTCTTTCCCTACGTCACGCTGCCCTCACGAGTGACAGCAGATGGTCCCCGTAATGAAACTGCTCCATGAGCCTCGGTGCCTCCTTGCCCTGCAGGTGGGAGCCCTCAGCTTGAAGTGTTACAACCTTAGGCTTTTACTCTAATGTTATTTTTATTACTCATGGGTTACAGAGCCCTAAACACACTGGGATTCGTAATTCACAAATAGCTCTTGTGCTTTTGTGATGTTTGAACAACTTGTTCAACTAACAACAACAACAAAAAATTGCATTCCCTTTTTTAATATCCAAGATTGGTTTTAAAGGAAATCAGGCAGAAATTTAGGAAGTATTTAAGGTAGCACAGGAAAGGAGCACTGGTTTAATAAATATGTAAATGAATTTCATATAAGAAAAAGACAATATGTTACAAAACTCTTATCTGATGAAGTGCTATAATCAAATTTTATGTCTTCTATGAGTAGAATAATAAAACTTAATATAATCATTCAAGGAAGTAAAAAAATTAATTGACATTCAATTATATATTGATAGGAAAAACTGAGTAATGCATTCTTAAGTAAAATGCAATTTCAGATTTTATTCATTTATTTAATGTATATTGATTCACATAACAAAAGTGATGTTTTGCTTGCTTAATGAACCAAGAGGAGAATATTTTCTTTATATTTATATTGAATTTCAATTAATAAAAGTTCAGCAGTCAAACTGTAGTGGTACTTAGATTAGCTCACTTTTCTAATTATCTATCTTTTCGTTTGTTTCTTTTATTTAGTTTGTTTTAGGGGGAAAAAGTAATGATACCATCAAAGTGCTCATGGAACACATGATGGTAAAACTCTTTATTAATGTAGTAAATAAACATTTATCATTACTATTGCCTACTATGTATACATTTTCATAGATTGGAATTACTTTATTTTCCTTGGCGAGAACAGTCCCTTCTAAAAAACTACAATCAGTATGTGCTCCAAACACATTTGACCACATCCACACATGGCACTCACATTCCATGCATTTGGTAAAATAAGTGATATTATAGGTAGTAGTACAAATTCCTGGGGGAAATATTACTTTTAACTGATAAAAGGACACATCAGAGAAAAGCAACACGTTTTTAGTTTGGCCTGTTCTGTAAAAGGACATGAAAGATCACAGCTGGCCTTCTGTCTCTGTGGGTTTCAATCCAAGGATTCAACCAACCGCAGATTGAAAACAGTATCTCTGACCCTCGGTTGGGCACTGGGGACACAGGGCGCTGACCGCATGTGTGGTTCTACGCTGTTTTATGGAAGCGACTTGAGCACGCAAGGAGCTTAGTGTCCGCGGGGGTCCTGGGACCCATCCCTTCAGCTACCGACAGTACTGACAAATAAGGCACATTTAAAAAAAATACAGCATAACAAATAAGTCAAATTATTTATGTTTTGTTTAATGCATGTGTCTACTTCTACCAAAGAAAGTTATTAGCAAAAGCATATTTTCAAAATAAAAATTAAATACAAATGAAACTCCTCTGATGTTAGAAATCTTAATGACAACAGAGGTCAGTGTATTATCTCCATGCCTGTTTGCCATTTCACTGTTAACTGAATAAATTAAACACTATTTTTAATATCCTAAAATCCCAACTAGGTCTGACTCTTTTCAGACCCTCAGGAAGAACATGTGTCTGGACAACTGGTATTAAGCACAGATATAATCAGGTAATTTCATGCCCCGTGTCTATAAATCAATTCAATGTCATCTTTTTGTGATCAACTCATTTGGGCTGATTTAATCAAATTATAGTGTAGGGTAGCTTATGTAAACTGGAACTTCCTGAAACGTTACTTTCAGTCCCACTAAACACTTAAAGCCTGCACTGTTTTCACTGGTTAATTATAATTGACAGGCCACTTAAGGCCTGAAAACCTGGTAACAGCAAGTGATGGCTGAAACACAAAAATGTATTTGTCTCATGAGTGCATATGGAACTTGCTGTCAAAACCTGAGACTGATTCCTACTGACAATTAAAATTGCCTTTTAAAAACATGCAAATGTCCAGTGCCCCTCTTTACAGGAATTTTATATTTGTGTCTCAAATTAAGTGTAGGCACTGCCAAGTAACTCTCCCAGGAGAAGCTTTCAAGACCCACCAATCAATCTGAAACATGCAATGTTTTCATTAATTTCCCACTGATCTATATAATACAGAAGCAACTCAAATAAGGTAACTTGGGGGAATACGGTGCAAGATCGAATGAAATTGAGTTTCTAAAGTTCGTAGAAGTACACAGGTTCGTATCTTTAGGCAACAGGGAAACTTGTCCAAACGGTAATTCCTGAGAAAAAAATTGTCCACCCCGTAAATAAGTTTTTAATTTCCCTGCCACCTGTACACAGGCATCCCACAGTCGAGCCCGTGGACTTGCCCACGGAGGGGCGCAGGGGTTCAGGCCCGTCCTGGCGGGAAGACCGGCCCAAGCAGCCCCAGCCTTGGGGGGCGGCCTCCTCTGTAATCACATGTGGAAACCCCACTTGCCGAGGAGACGCAGGCGCAGTCAGTGGCCACGCACGAGTAAGGACACACGGCGTCCGTTTTCAGGAAAACAGTGGACGCCACTAAACAGACGCCATGACCCATCACCTGTCTGTGCAACGTCACACAGTCAGTTTTCAAAGGTGAAAGTTGTGTCAAACACTGGCTGGTAGCAAAGCCATCCACGCGGTATCAAGGATTTTGAACTGAATTAGCCAAGTGTTTTGACATCTCTGGAATTAGGTCAAAAGCAAATACCTATGAGCAATATTTCTATTTTTATATCTAAAGCCATAGTTGTCTTTGTATATGCAGAGAAATATTTCAAAGAATTTAGAAAATTTAATAAAAATACCAAAATTTGAACTATATTTTGGTGACCAAGTCATAAGCGTTTGATTGCTAGCCAAGGAAAAAGGTGTGCTATATGTTCAAGTTCAAGAAAACAAAGCCAGTGACATTAAGCCTTTTTACCTGAATTCTTATTGGTTTTGTTCTGTCGACTTTTAACTTGTTCAGTCCAAAGCGTAGGGTAACGTGATGCAATATCTAACAAACCAAAATAAAATGATAATTATTTTTAATTCATCATGAAAACACAAAGTCTCTCAATTAAAGATTTCAGCAGGTAGCCTAAAAGCCAAAAAAATCAATATAATAAATAAATACATATCGTACATTTAAAAAAATAGTTGAAATAATTATGTGCACGAGACAACAGAAAATAATAATATACATTTAAAAATTTTTAGCATAGTTTTTTTCTTTCTTTCTTCATCCAAAAATGTAAATAAAAGTTATATGAATCCAGACAGGCTCCACCTGACAGAAGCAGGAGTTAGCAGAAAGCCCCAACGTCCAGAAATGTCCCTGTGTGGTCAAGAGGGGCGTCAGGGAACATACAGGGCTTCACTCAGTTACAAGTCAACACAAACGGTAACATTAAGATAGAACTTTTGCGCGTCTTTTCAGTGGCGTGTGTCACGGACATAATTTGGTATTTACAGCGTGGGTCCGTCACACTCTGTGCCTGAGCACCTCACTGACGCAGGCTGGCTGGGTCTGGCCCACAACTGCCATTGACCGGTCTCATGACCTGGGACAGGTGACCGCGGTGCGCTCACCTGGGAGGCAGGCGTCTGAGGGCTCCGTGAGCAGCCGGGCCACGCGGGGTAGTGCAGCGCCGCGCCCGTGGTAGTCACTGTGTTACTATCATTATTGTTGTTGTTATTATTGTTATTATTATTTGCAAACTGCGATGTAATTCTATGTCACGGATTGATTTATAATGCGCGTTCCTTATAGTCTGTCTTCAAACCCTGACCCCTTTTGACCCGAAAATTGGTGATACATCGGCAAATACCTAAGACAGTCTCCCCAAGGCTGAGAGTAGGAAACCCACCTGTCGTGACTACAGAATTCGGTAAACCTGGGGCGCACCCTCTGTGCCCGTGACTTTGCACAGCTGATGCATGTGCGATGTGACTGACGGCTGTGACACAGGACCCGGCGAAATGGCACGTGCCATCGCGCTCTTCCGAAGCACATACTCTACCTTATCTTAACTATGAAATGTCAGTCAGCCGTAGCTCTTGGTTTAAGGCACCACCTTTGTGTCACACTATACGAAAGCACACGGCAACATTCACAAGCCCACAGGAAAGACAGGGCCGCTCAGGCAGCAGGAAATGGCCGTGTGGGTCCAGTGAGAGTGGCGTTGCACAAGGTGGCAC
>NW_017731649.1:951432-953620 GCF_001890085.2 Hipposideros armiger | reverse complement strand
AAAAAAAAAAAAAAATCTAGGTGATACTTCTTAGCAAAAGCCATCTCGTGAACTAGAACTTGAACTTCATTGTTGGTTGTTTCAACTTTGACTGTGACATTGAAATACAAACCAACACTTATGCTAAAGATAGAAGCTTCATGATAGCCTGAGAGTGCTGGACATTTAACAGCACCGAAGCAGGAGACACACAAGCACTTCATCGTGGAAAGGGGTCTCAAAGGACAGAGAGGGTAACAGAGCCTCCTGCAAGATGCACTCGCTCAGACACGGGTGGAAGCCACCTGGTGGTGACGGGTTCTCATACACACCCCCAAACTGCTTAAAGGAGCACAACGCAGCCATCCCCCGACACCCCTCTCCCATAAGCGCGGCATTGCCAGCCTCCCAGAAGCTGAGTGGGAGACACCCCTTCCTCCCGGCTGCCTGTCTGGGACGTGAGGAAGGACATGCATTTGCAAACTGAGTTTCACCAGTGGATAGAAAGGACCTGATTCCCCCGTTCGTCTGCTTGCAGTGTTTCGGTGCTTGCCGAGGGCCCTGGTTATCCCCAGCTGTTGCTGTTACCACCTCGTGAAATGTTATGTGGTCTCCAGGCATCAGGACACAGGGTTAACTGCCTGGGACGAGTCCCCTGGATGTAAAACAGCCCCCTGTGTGGCCTTCTCACAAAGCTTCCGGGGCCCTACTTTTCTTGTTTCTCCCTTTTGGACCATCTCTTTACAAATCCAGATTTCTTAAGAGCTTAAGTTTCTTAGTCATCAGTTTATTTTTATCATGTGATTCCACAATGAGTCAAAAAACGTTTTCTACTTTTGGCTGGAAATTATAATAGTTTGGTAATATTTCTGAAAAGGAATATGTAGATTTTACTATTCTGAACTAAATGTAAATGCCCTAAATAATAATCAGATGAGAGCTTCCCAACCAAACTGAGACAATATATTATAATGTAAGGACAGAAGAGTCCAAACTGCTCACTCACAACCTGAATCAGAGGCTAAAAGCTGAGGACGGCATTTAGAAATTTTCTTTTCTCTCTGAATCAACCAACATTTCGGCTTGCTCATCAACCCCTAAACTCAGCCAGCATTCACTGGAGTAAATCCATACAAAAATAATTCCATCTTGCTCTTCCCATGTAAGAAATAATCTGAAAGCAGAAGCCAGGCTCCCTCGAGAAGCAGCTCCATGATCCAAACATTAGAGGAGGCCCCAAGGGGGCATTTGCTTCGTCTTCCAACCACCTCTGGACAAGAAGACTCCCCCAAACTTCCTGCAACACCCCATCCCCAGGGACGCGGAAACGGCTGAGCACCGCCATCCTCGTGGCTAAACAACGATGCACACAGGAACCCACGAGTCCAGAACCAAAAGGCAGCTCCTGCTGTAATTACTTCTTTCTGGAGATAAGGATTTGCTGAAGAACTCCCAAGAGTTTGAAGTAGGCAAGATTCTGGGACGAGGGTGCAGAACGGGGCCTGGGTGGGGGTTGGAGACGGGGAAGAGCCGGGCGCCGGGCGCATGGGCGGTCGGCTGCGCCGGCACGATCCCATCCCTGCTCTGTGAGCGCTGCGCCTCATACCCGGGTTTCAAGGGACATGGAACCCTTCCACGAGTGAGAGCTCGCTCCAGTCGAGTGCTATTTTAAAAGGGCATCCTTTTTAGCAATTAGGGCATGCATTTCTGGTGGAGGAAACCACAAAAACACCATGTGAGAACGTCTATGGTTTAAGGGCGGAGTCCTGTCGCTCTGAGCACTTGGTTCAAACCCAGCTCCACTCAGCAGCACCGCCTTCGTGCCAGGCAGCCCCAATGAGGGCGTGGGCTCTGCGAGCAGAGCTGGTGGTCCCAGGCAAGCCCCCTTCTCAAGTGCTAACTGCACTTTAAAAATAGATAAGGCGAGGAAGGCCCACCCTGTGCGCCAGAGGGCCAGCGACGGGCCTGAGTTCCGCCCCCACACTGGGCGCGGGGCGGCCACGAGCCTGCGGCGCCTCAGAGGCAGGAACCAAGCCAGGGTTCCATCCCTTTCTGGAAGCGGCACATGGACAAACAACATCACATGGCTTTGCTTCCGCAAAAAAGACCGAGGGCAGAACAAAGGAAGGAACGGGGGCATAAGGGACAGCGAGGGCCACACTCTCCCCAAACGGGGGCATAAGGGACAGCGAGGGCCACACTCTCCCCA
>NW_017731649.1:946906-950799 GCF_001890085.2 Hipposideros armiger | reverse complement strand
CCCCAGGGCCCGCCCAGGCCCCGCCCCTCCAGCCCCAGGGCCCCCGCGCTCACCTTCCTCATCTCCTTGAGGCTGAGTCTCCAGCGCTGGAGCTGAGGCATCTGAATTCAGAACGGAAAAGATTTGCAAGGAGACTACAATTATGAGAGTAAGTTAAGTAAGTGTGCATACGGAATGAGGCGAAGGATTTGCAAACCGCCCCCACAGATCAATGCAAACACCACCCCAGGACGCGCAGGGACGTGGGCAGGCCGGGGCTTGTCTGAAAGCCCCAGCGGAGCTGCGGGGGCTGCTAGATCACGGGGCCGCCCACCGCTGGCAACACGGTTCCATGAAGGAGGTGTCAGATGTGGCTTCCAGCCCCCCGGTGGAGCCAGCAGAGGCCACAGGACGGCCGGGGAAGTGACCGAGGTGAGCAGGCCTCGAGCAGCGGGGAGAAACTCAGCTCCGAAAGTCGTGAGTTCTGGTCATTCGACACTAAAGGGAAGAGGCTGACCCGAGTCAGGGGTGCAGTGGGGAGCCAGGTATGTGCCCCATTTTCCTGAGTGGAAAGGCAGGAGCGAATGAATCATGGATTGAATTGCCACCCCGGGCACCTCTGTCCCCTTGTGCAGGGGCGTGACCCACATGAGGGGCTGAGGTGTGGGGGTTGGGGGGGAACATGAGGGAAGGAGACCCGAGAATGGAGGAACGGGGTGTGGATTGTAAGAGAACTCTGGGTCATTTCACTGAAGACGTATATCCCAGATGAATAATCTGTACTTATTTGTTGAGAAACACTCCTCGGGTTCCCCGGGAGAGTGTGAGGTTTAGAGGGTCCTGAGACACAGCAGGACGACATGGCACATGACCTTCCGGGTTCTGCTCGTGACAAGTGGGCCCCTGCCAGGGCCGCCGTCACGGGGCCCTTCGTGGGGGCCCCCAGGACCAGCCTCGTGTTCCACCCACGCCATTTTGTTATATGATAACTTCAGGGGCGGCGATAAGCACACAGCTCGTCTAGTTACTGCGATCCATCGTTTCCCAGCTGTCTGAAGAATAAAAATGCAGTTCCCCAGAAGTTCTTTTCAGGGGAAAACCAAAGAGACGTTTTCCAAAACTCTTTAACATTCAATAATCTCTTAAAAATAGTTTCCTATTTGTCAAAATACTGACAAAATGTAACATCATTTATTTGAAATACCCAAGCCCAATACTGATAGCAGCCCTAAACTGAGCATTTTGCTGTTAAGTGTTTTGTAATCTTCTTCCAAGAAACTAAAACACTGAGGAGCACAGTTAGAACTCACTTAAAAGCCCTGAAAGAGTAGTGTGAGAAACGACCTTGGCATATTTCAAGGTCTTTTTAAATGACAACAGTCAGACACATTATCCAACTTGTGCGCGTCACTGAGGCCTAAGGAGATCACATTTTGGAGCCTGTTCCCAAACTCAGCGGGTCTGGGCCAGCTGACAGCTCAGCTGAGCTACCTTGGCGAGTGACGCTGGTGAGGGGCCATCACTGAGGGGACGATGATGAGCGCTGTACCCCACGCCTGTGCACTCCTCCCACCCCCACTGCCAGCACCAGCGGTGCATCCGTCTCCTGCCTGCGGCCCCCACTTCCATCCGCATGACTCCTGGGGCCATCCTTGCTGGTCCCTTAAATGCTCAGATCCAATATAACAAACCCACTGGCACCCACTGGGCTCAGCCTTCAAAAAATGAAACAAAGCACATGGAGAGCTGCGTGCTGTCTCGTTTTAATCTCCATGCACGTCTGAGACTGAGGGGCTTCCGTAGGAAGTGTTCTTCCCTTAAACCCATGTGTGTGCCCGCACGCCATTCCCCAGGGGCCTTTTGTCTTTGTTGTCTTTTTTATATGCAGTGGGTTCAACAGGTATCACAGTGCCTGAGATTAGGCAGCACCTCTGAAACAGTGTTTCCTTCCGACCCCTCCTCCTTGCAGCGTCTGATGAATCTTGCTAATCATAAACACTGTCACTTTCTCTTCTCTACAAAATATCAGTACGCCCATCCCAGCAGCTTCAAATCTTACAGACTCAGATCTGAGCCATTCGCTCTAACATATGAAACTTCATCTCATTCCTTTGCAAACTTGAGTCCTCTCCCAGTGTCCTGACCACGCCTGTCTGACGCTGTCTTTCTCCTGGAAAACGGGACATTTCCCAACTACGAGGGTCTTCTGCTGCACCTTACACCTGTCTCAGCTGCCACACCATCCGTCCACTCACGTGCCTCCTCTGTCCTGAAACCGTTCCACCAACTGCTCCCTCCTCTAACCCTCACCGAGCGCTCTCACAGGTTGGCAGCTGCTCCTGTGTCAATGTGTGTGTCTGTGTGTCTGTCTTAACAATACAGAGACTCTGCAATCCCCCAGGGCAGGACAATACCACCAGCGTCAGTACACGCTTAAGGGAGGTGGGTCCAATGCAACGCAGGTCTACTTGCTTTGGGTCACTTTTCTGTAGCACTGGTCAAACACTGCCTACCTCAGACGTGCAGCAATGTAAGATTTCAGTTCTAAAATATTATTGCTATTCCATCTTGAAAATAACTTCTGACCTTAAAGGCAGACATAAGATAAAGGCGGAAAATGTGTCAACGGGTCTAAAGGGTGACAGCCGAGGAAAAGGTGGGACTCAGAGCAGGCCACGGGGGACATGCAGGCCATGGGGGGCACACAACCCTGCAGACATGGGCCTGGAGGCTACAGTGTTTCCTAAAGGGGCCAGTCCCACAGGAGGTGGCTGCCACGGGGGGATACAGTATTCCTCTCTTCCAAGGAAGATATGAGATGCCTCGACCAGCGGTCCCCAATGACTGCTATGCTTTACAGTCACATAGAAAACAGCCACAATACTCAACCCGAGTCCGCTCCACAAGTATGGACTCCGGGGGACACCTAACAATGTCTGCAGGCGGTCCCAACATACGCCACCATCGGGGCTTCTCAGACTTGGCTTGTGTTGGGGACTGGCAATCGTAAGGGCTGCGCAAATACTTGCCGAATGACTAAGTAATTAACAAACTACTGCAGCTCTCTTTATCATCACTGGCACATGCTTAAATTAAGGCATGAATTGGATAAGATGTAATAAATCATCATGTAAATTCATTTTAAGATAGTCACCTGTTTTTCCTGTGCCTTCTCGTTGGGGTAACTTTTCATTTACGGAACCTAAAGGGGGAGAATAAGGGAGGAAATTACTATGGCTCTCACATGATCATCAGTAATTGTTACATAAATATCTTATTCCGTTTTGATGACTGCACAGTGCTTTGCCACTTCCTAGTTAAATTATACAAGCGATCTCGTACCCAGAGGTAGCACGGCCACCGGAAAGCACAACTCGTAAACTTAATCCTCAGAAGAGGAAAAATAATCCTCAGAAGAGTAGCTTTACCTCTGTTGCCTTCTTAACATACATCACCACGTTGGGGTAGCAAAATGAATCAGATTTTAAAAATGTTATATTAATAATAAATAGTTATACAACTAAAGATAAACAAACTCCTGGTTTCAGCTTGATTCATATTTGTGGAGGACAAGAAATAGGCTCAGGCTGACCAAGTGGTTCATGACAAAATGTTGTAGCATTTGTATTCTGTTAAAACATTCCTATTCCAAATATGAAATATTGTTCTTTCTCACCCATTACACTGAAATTGCTACAGGCACTGTTTTTCTTCATCTTTATTATACATACTCAAAAGAATAAAACAAATTCTGTTCAAAATTACTTTGGAGTTTATCTGCCAATTCAGTTCAGAATATTCCATCCAGGGTTCTTGTAGAATTACCCCACTCAAAAGCTAGGTGAGGGGGCCGGCCGAGTGGCTCAGTTGGTTAAGAGCTCACTCAAGGGTTTGAGCTCTGAGCAACAGCGGTT
>NW_017731649.1:935829-941036 GCF_001890085.2 Hipposideros armiger | reverse complement strand
CAAAATATCTGGACTCTTCCATTTAATATTTTCAGACTGCGGTTGACCACGCGTAACTGAAACAGCAGAAAGACAGACCGTGGACAGGGGTCGGCGGCATTGAAGTTTGCAGCCAAAGTCAGTTCCTTACTGGTTTCCATGTAGCTCCATTTTCACGCATTTTCTATCTCTTTACATTTCCTTGCCAATATGTATCCAAGAATATTAATAACTATCATTTTTCAGGAAGAGAATTTTTAAGCCTAAAGAAAAAGGCATTTTGAGGGGAGAAAAAAAAAAGAGTTTTTCTGATCTGTAACCTTTCCAATTCAAGCAAAACAATTTTGAATTTGCATTTTAATAGTTTTCGAAAAGAAACACTTCGGAGACCTTAGAAACCAACCACAGCTGTGCTGTTGATTTCAGCATTTGGGAATTCAGCTCTTCTGGGTGTTTTTACCAAGTTCCTCACTTTGTAGGCTCCTTAGCACTAGGGAACGTCACTAGTGAAAAAGTAAAAAACAAAGCAGCTTCTCTTTATCAATGATTTCTGAAAATTTTTAGAAATCATTTAGGATATGGATGAACACGTGGAGCTCCGACATTGAAGGAAGAGGTTAAACTTGAGTCATCGTAGGAAAATGCGAGGAGCATGGTTAAATTAACATAAATATGTGGAGAGGCTATTCGACCTGACCCAAGGTCCTCCGGCGTTTATAACCAGGCCTTCCCAGAACCCACACGCAGCAGCCGAACGCGCAGGGCAGACAGAGCCCGGGTCGGGGCCGTGAGCTTCCGCACTCCTGTCGCGGAAACTCGGGGCCTTCGATAACTACGTCGAAGCACAGCTCGTATTTGATTTATAGAAGTTGCCAGGAAATAAACAGAGCAATGACTCTTTCCTGCACCGTGAGCGAGGCCTCCTGACCACCTGGCCTGGCTGTCAGGTGAGTAAGATCCCACCCTCGCCCACACCCCCTACACCTGACCTTGGAGGGGGCAGTGTCGGCTAGGCAGCTGGAGCCTGGTGGGCGTCTCCCCTCCTGTCCGCAGCTTCCTTCAAACACATCCCTCAAACTGAGCTGCATATGACGGCTCTTTGGCTATTGTAACATTGAGAATTCTTGCATGTAGGTTCAGCTCACAGTGTCTCAAATCGCTTTGTACTCACGCCAGGATAAGCTCTTGGCCAGGGCACAGCTCACAGAGGCAGATGAGATTTAAAAGCCCGAGGCTATTTCCAAATAATAGAGAAGAGGCAGCTACAAAACCCTCCCTTGGAAGAAAGTCCTTTGTCTTGAAGCGCTACTCCCACCCCCAGCAATATCACTCTTCAAGTCTTTTTAAGAAGATGAAAAAGAGAAAATCCCTACAGAAAACAGAAATCAGCTGTGTGCAGAGGCAGGCAGGCCGGCCGGCCTGGAGGACAGGGAGCTGCTGGGTGGGCCCTGGCATGTCCTTTATCTCCAGAACATCACCACCGCAGGAGCAGAGCCAGAGCAGAAAGCCATCTGCAGACCAGGGGCTGAGCCAGCCGGGCACGGGGACCGTACACATCTCCTGGCCGCACGCAGGCAGGGCCAGGCCCAGTGCAGCTGGATGGAGCTCAGAGCAGCCTCTGGTCCNAACGGGGGCATAAGGGACAGCGAGGGCCACACTCTCCCCAAACGGGGGCATAAGGGACAGCGAGGGCCACACTCTCCCCACTTTCTGGGCCAATGTTCCCTGTGCTGTCACTTCACGTCACCTCACTGACACAGGCTCCCTGAGGACAGAGTCCCATGAAGGCCTGCCTTTGAATGTCGGTCTCTTCATCGCTCTGGGCCTTTCTCCATGGGAAGTATCTCCAGGCTTTTCCTAGGAGCCACCGGCTGCTGTTCTCTCCTGGCCCCTCATCAGGACGTGAGCGGTGGTGACACACTTGACTGTGAACACCAGACAGCATGGCGTTGCGGGCAGGGGGCAGAACGCAGACGGCAGAACAGACTTCAGGGGCCTTCACCCATCCACCCATCCACACCTCCGTCTGTGACGCGCACAGGCCATTCATTCCTGCCTCGGGCTGAAGGGAGCTTGCAGCCAAAGGGACACGCCAAGGGCGCCAGTGAGCGCTCATGCAAACATCCAGGACGCGCGGTGGTTATGCGTGTCTGTGTCACGTATGACACGTGTAGCCTCTCTGCACACAGTTATGTTTTACATGTCAAGAAGGCGGAAGACATGTCACAACAAGGAGAAAGAAATCTCCACTCAGAGCAGCCAGACAAAAATGTGCAGCCCCTGGCAGGGCACCGACAGGCCTGCATAACCTCAGTTTTCACTCATTCGTTCATTCATTCATTCACTCATTCATTCATTGAACACATGCTCAGTATGTTCCCACAGGTAAACAATGCAAGGGACACAGCACTAAAATTTTCATCTACTTTGGGGAGATGGGCATTAAACACCAATTATCAAAATAATTTATGTCACAGTTGTGCACACAGCTGATGTCTATCACTCCCACTGCGTGTTGATCATTCTTAGAACCTCTCGTACATTAAGTCACTTGCTGCAGAGGCAGCAGGCACTTCGCTAATCTCGCCTGAGATACAGATGAGGAAACAGAGGCCCAGAGGCAAGTGCCCGGCCCAGGTCCCTTAGCTAGTAAGTGGCAGAGCCACGTAGGGCAGCTGACTTCATCAGAGCGGCCCCTCTGAGGCAGCAGGGAGCGGGGAAGGGGCGCGAGGCAGAGGACCCGGTGGGGAGGGGCGCGGCGTGTGCAGGGCGCCGCAAGGGCTCGGGCCCCTCTGAGGACTTGGCATCCATGCCGCTCTGTGCATGTCGTCTGTCCCTGCTCACACCTGTCCCTCCGGGCCTCTGCACAGCCTCCTGTGATGACCATGGGCAGCAGGCCCTGGATGAGAGCGGGACGCCTGGGTGCAGCCTGTGAGGCTCATGAGGCTCTGGCCGCTTCCAAGGGCCACGTGTATGCACTCAAAGGGGCGAACAGGCTCAGGGGTGGGGAACAGGGTAGAAAACAGTTGTGCACTTGGCACAGTGTGGGCAGGAGGCCAGGCATTGAGGGCCCCAGGGACAAAGAAGATGATGCTGAAGTCAGTTCTTGAAAACCAGCCGACCCGTGTCCCTCTTCCATCGAGGCCCTCGTGGGCGCCAGGAGAGGTCAGTGGTGGGGCCAACATGCACGGGAGCAGCTGTTTGCGCTCAGCTATTTGTCAGTCAATATGGCGCTGTGCCTGCCCAGTTTACCTCCCATGGCGGCTGGAGACACCCCCAGTTAATGTCTGTGTCACGTGGGTGAGGAGCCGGCCTCCCAGAGCATAACAGACCATCTGCAGGTCATCCTGTCTGCCCGCAGCACCGTCATGCGGCCCCGCCCCTCTGAGCTCCACACATGAGGCTGCACCCTCTGCTCCTGTCCCCCGGGCAGGCTCTGCTCCGGGCGGCCTCTGCTCCTGTCCCCAGGGGCAGGCCTCAGTCTGAGCGTCTCGCACTTGTCAGGAGCTGCCTCTTGCAGTGGGCTGTTTCAAAACCCACCCACCATGGTGCTGGCCGGGTGCCCCATCATGTGGGCAGCCTTAGTGAGCCCCACGTCTGGCTGGCACATAACAGAGGACACTGTATATCTGTCATGTGACGCTGGACACTGGACATGCAACGTTTCCCAGACACCATGACTTTCATGACCACAGATTGTCCCTAAGTGTGTGACTCAGAAACACTGACTTTACAGCAATCAGGAGACAGAGGACACTGCCGCCTCTCACAGCTTCTGCATCCGTCAATGTGCAAACAGTACACACAGACGCGTCAGGTAGACTCCAAGGTCCTGTGAGTGAACAGCTGGAAGGACCAACATCACATTAGAGAACTTTTCCAACAAGGAACGTGATTTGCAGGCGTCACTGTGGTGGGTGACATGGCTCAGAATGAACGGCCAGGCTCCAGGGGACCCAGCAAGCAGCCAACCTAAGGCAGGTCTTCGTGGGTCGGGCAGCGGCCCACGCTGGCCGGGGGCCTTCGTGTCTGCGGAGCAGCACCTGCCCCGTCGCAGAATGAAGGGGTCTGACATCCATCAGTGGATAGGCTGTGACCCCTCCTGCACACAGGCGTCCTGTGTGAGGTCTTTCCCTTCGGACTGACATGGTCTCACCTGCTCTCAGGACCTCCGGCGGCCACAGCATCTCTGGCACTTCAGCAGCCCCAGCTCGGTCCCCGAGGCCCAAGTGCAGCTTGGTGACCTTGCAGCCCGGGCCGCCGGCTGCCAGAGTACTTGCCGGCGAAGCCAGCCAAGCGCCTCCAGTATCAGCATTTGCTTCTAAAAGAATTTTTTATTGCTTTTATAGTTTTATTAAATATTAAGAAACATGAGAGAAAAGTCATTTGTGGAACAGGTGTGGGAAAGGACACTTTATATACTTTTGAAGTACTGAAAAATTCAATGAGAAATTAGCCACCAAATTAAATGTACCATGAAGGATAATAATGAACACATTGTAATAAAAACGAAAGTGTTAGACACCTGACAGTACTTTTTTTTCCTAAAAGGAAAAGTAATAATATAAGTAATAACCACTTTTCCTAAAAGGAAAAATAACACCACCTAAATACTGTTCATCAAGTAGCTGAATAATTCAAAAACAAGTCAAATTAAAACCGGCAGACAGCCTGCCCACAAGGGCCTGGGCACAGGTGCGCACCAGACACAGTGGGTCAGAACAGGTCACTCACAGGCCCTCGGGCAGATTCTCACACAAGCCGTGAAGTTGTGTTTGGCGTTAATAGCCACACCCTGCGGCTTTTTCTTTGAATATTTCATTTTTTTTAATTGCAGTATCCCTCCAAAGCCTTCAGGAACTCCCACAACCTGGGGTTTTTACTGGAAATTTCGCACATGCTGTGTTGGCTGCATTGAATTACTGTTTTATCTCATCATGGATAAGATGCATTTCTTCAACATTTCAAAACATGCCAGAATGGTCTGTGTTAGAGGGTAATACATTTTATATTTTTCTCTAAAAATAATCACTTCTTTAGTGCAGTCTATACAGCGCCCCCCCCCCGCTCACCCATGGGGGCTACATTTCAGGAACCCCACTGGATGCCTGAAATGGCAGGTCGTACCGAACCCTATATGTAGAATGTTTCTCCTATACATATAAACCTACCATAGTCTAATTTATAAATTAGGCACAGTAAGAGGTCAACACCAATCACATAATAAA
>NW_017731649.1:914348-926614 GCF_001890085.2 Hipposideros armiger | reverse complement strand
GGGGGCAGGTGGCGTTCTGGCCCTCGGCCGGGGGCGCAGGGGACCTGCCCAGTCTGCAGACCACCTCTGTGAGGAAACCACCCAGGTGGCCTCTTTTCTCAGCAGCGAAGTCTCCTGGGACCTCAGAGGCCTAAGCTTCTGCTTCCATATCCCAACTTTAAGTGCAGCAGACAATACATTAGATAAAAGGGTCCATCTGCTTAGCACTCCGCTCATCCGTGCCAGCTGTTCACACACTCACGTTAAAATTACGACACCCTAATATGACATAAAGCATGGTGGCCCCACTGCTCTCAGGAAGGTATCTGCCGGGACTCAAGAAGCTAGTGGGAAAGAAAAGCCTAAGAACAATGAAGTGCGTCTACTCCGCTCTGGACAACCACGCCGTCCGTGAGGACCCAGCATGCAAGCGAAGGAGGGCCCTGAGCGGCCGGCCCGGAAGCTTTTCCCCTCGGCTGGACAGTCGGCTGGACAGCCGGCACTGCACCCACGCTGCCTGGGAACCAGAGAGGTGCTGGCCCCACTCCCCGTGAAAGGGCTGACGGTGTGACTACCACAGACAAGGGCCCTCTTTGCCTGACCCCGGCCAGGGAGGCTGGCTCCTTGCCAGCCATGCCCAGCTGACAAGCTGCCCAGCCGTCTCCACCCCCGGCGTCCCACCGCAAGGGCAACTCCCACTGCTTTCGGCCTCAGACAATGCAGCTCATTTGAATTTTAAAACTTGCAAGGAATGGCTTTCCCAACTTTTCTTAAGCGTTTCCAGATTTAAATAACAAGTTATCCAGATCTGAACGGGGCCCTCTGGACGTGGCCACCGCCCAGCATCTTTAGTTGGTGACTCTGATGGCCTGGTAGGAAATGCTGCTGGCTACCCAGTGCCATCCGGGCAGCAGCCCCGGGCCCTGGGGCACAGGCAAAATCTCCGGGCGTCAGTGTGCTGAGCACAGCCCCTGCTGCTGGAGGTCCCCAACCTGGGCTGCGGGCCCCATGGGCTCAGGGCCTCCCGTCCGCATGGACGCTTGGCCTGGCCAGCCCACTCAGCGACGTGGTTTTAATGCAGTCTGTGTTTAGCTGACGAGGAATCACTGTTTGCTGGACTTCTGTCCCCCTATTTGGAGGACAACCTGTGGTTTCACTGTCTAAAGAGAAAGTGATATGCAGGGTGTCTGCACGGGTGCAGATGGAGGTACAAATTATGTCTAATGCTCGAGCTCTCATGAAACATGCCAGAAAGCGCCCATTTTCCAGACCCCTCGCCGGCCCCGTTCCCGGCTTGGATGGTTTCTTTTAAAGACGTCATGTCTGCCACTGGCCGGGCAGTTCTGGAACCTGAGCCCTCGCGTTGGATGGCATAGGAACCCCAGGTTTGTCCTGCGAGCTGCTGAGCATTTAGCTGGAGGAAACCGCGGCCTGCGTTCACCATCCCTTGGAAAAAAATCTGTCACTGCCTGAGAAATAAAAGTGCCGTTGCCTCAAGCCACGTGCCTGTCGCTCCCTGTTCCAGGTCCTCTGAGTCAGGCGCAAGGCCTTTCCCACCGAGAAGGGTCTGAGCTGCAACTGCCAAACCAGGTGTGCTGAGACTCACAACAGCCTGAGGGTTTCCTTCAAACCTGACACCGCCCCCTGTGCTATTTTTATTATGTTATTTACTTTGTTGTAGTGAGAGCCACCCTCTCCGACAATCTTTCGGGCACGACACACTGCAGTGAGCAGGGTGCCGTGGGGGTGCCGTGTCACAGGCCTCCCTCCAGCACGTCCTCAACTCGTGTGCTGAACTGTCCCCAGGGTCCTGAATGTCACCTCACGCCATTGCCTGCCTCATGTCTACACAGTTTAGGCTCAATTCCATGCCCCTCCTGACAGAAATCAAAATATGAAGCACATGGTCAAAGTTATATTATTCCCAACTTCCCATTTTTTCCATGATCTCTGAAAGAACACCATGAAAGGTTCACACTTTCCCTCGGGCTGTAGCTACAGGTGGTGAATGTGTTCCCTTGCTGCACTTTAACTCTTTGTGCAGTCATGGTTAAAACTCAGCAGGTCCTTCACTGTTCAGTGCCTTGTTGAGGTTTCACTCTGGACAATTTACTTGTAACTGTTTGAAAAGTAAATCCTCAAAATACAAGCACCATAATTTTTTTATTACGACACAGCTACACAAAATGGAATTCATCATTTTAACCATTTTAAAGTGTATGATTCAATGGCATTTAGCACACCCACAATGTTGTGTAACCGCCTCCTCCATTGGGTTCCAGACGTTTCCTCCACCCCGAAAGGAAACCCGGGCCCCAGAGCCGCCACCACCCCTCCCCCAGCAGCCAAGCTGCTCTCAGTCTCCATGGCTTTGCCGGTTCTGGACATTTCATGTAAGTGGGCTCCTTGGAGACGTGGCCCATGGGGACCGGGCTCTTTCAGCTGGCACGTTTCAAGGTCATCCACGCTGCAGCGTCTGCCAGCAAGCACATCCCTTCTTCTGGGGGATGGTGCTCTTTTGTGTGGCTGGGCCACCGTCTGTCTGTTCACCTGCAGACGGACACCTGGGTGTCCCCACCTTTTGGCCATCGTGGATAGTGCTGCTGTGGGCACCCACG
This sequence comes from Hipposideros armiger, assembly GCF_001890085.2. Taxonomy (NCBI): domain Eukaryota; kingdom Metazoa; phylum Chordata; class Mammalia; order Chiroptera; family Hipposideridae; genus Hipposideros; species Hipposideros armiger. The sequence continues at coordinate 924,017 of NW_017731649.1, read as the reverse complement.
GACACGTCTTTGTGTGAACGTGTTTTCAAGTCTTTTGCACATGCACCTAGGATTGCAATTTCTGCATCTGTGATGATTCTGCTTCCCTTACAGACAAACCACTGAACTATTTTCCACAGCAGCTGAGCCATTTTACATTCCTGTGAAGCGTTTTCCTCCACGTCCTCCTGGATATTTATGTCCTGTCTTTTTCACTTTTAATTGTTACAACCATCCTAGTGGGTATGAAGTGGTATCTCATAACTTTTTGGGCTCATAGTAATTTGTAAACTATGGTCAATGTTCACCTCATAGGAAAATCCATCTGAAGTAAAAATTATAATATTAATATCTTTATGCAATAAAATTATTGTTTTAACCTTCTTCTAAGCAAAGATAATCACTTTGCTAGACCAAAGGAAAAATATCTGATGCAAATTTGAGCACAGATTTTTAGAGAGTTTTTGTTCTTACCCAAAAGAGCAGGGACTTTAGAAGTAGAGAATTCATTGCATTCAGCAAGCATCACTCACAACAGGTTTTCCATAGAAAAAATTGTGGTGAGGTGTTGGTTAATAATAATGAGTTTAGTAAGCAACTTATTTACCTGGTTATTAATCTTCTCTCTCAGTTGAACAGTAAAATAGATTCCTTTTCCAGTGGGATCACAAAACTTGTTTATACATCAAGATACATTAGTCACAGAAGCTATCAGAATGCAGTGCTCCCTGCAAACTAGAAATAATGATGATTTACAATGGCTATTTCTAATGATGTTTTTCATTTAATCATGAAGCAAATAATTTTCTTCTTTGCTAAAATCACTCCAAACAGGACTAAGCAACAATTGGAAGACAGCTTTGCTGAAGAATTTTGGAAAGCAACTGTTAGATGGGGCCGAAAGGGCTTGATCAGAACAAGATCAGGAAGCCGTGGTGTTCACAGGTGACCCTGAACTCAACAGTCCCTCAGCGCTGCTCGTCACACAGCAGGGATGGTCACCTGTCCGTCACACAGCAGGGATGAGGTAACGGGAGACGCGAGTCAGTCTTCCCATGCCCCCTGCGTGTGTCTCCCACGGTGTGTAGCTGCCACCAGAGATGGGGCACGACAAGCTCCTCATGGCATCCAGGAACCCCCGGGAACACGGAATGGCTGCCGAGTTCTCGTGTGTAACCCACAATGAAAGGTCCGCTGGACAGTTTTTCTGACTCTGGGTCTAGACTGGCATTGAGTGGGTATTAAGTGGGCACAGTGCTATGAGCCCCGAGGTCGACTCAGCTGTCACGGCCGTACCCTCGTGGCCCAGCTCAGTGCCTGGCACAGGCGAGCCCGGCCTTAGAAGGCGGGAGCTGGACGAGCGAGAGCAACCGGACGAAGGGCGCGCGCTCCCCTGGGCCGTGGCCACAGAGAGACGGCCTGCGAGGGGCCTTTCATTTCTATTGGCATCTAATGAAGACAGACGCTGTGTTTCAAAGTTGTGATATTTTACCCGCCCATAATTTTGAAGGTCAGACTCATAAAAATTAAGAATTCTGTGCTGCAATGTTCTTTGGCATAAATAAAATATCCGTTCCCTTCTTAACCATGTGCTGTGATGAACGGGCAGGACGCCCGACAAGGCCCCTCCCCCACCAGCCTGCAGGGGCCCAGCGAAGTCTGTAACATTTCAGAGCTAGAGGAGAAAAGGAACTTAGTGTTCATTTTCAATAAGTGTTATCGCTATAAATGCTTGAGGACAGAAACAAATTATAATAGGAAAACCCTGAGTATGTAATGGGGTTGCCAAGTCATGAAGGAAAAAAATGAAGATAAACTGCAAACTATTGCAAGAATACATAAAGTATTCGGATGGTTTTTATGACATTCCTACAGGAAACAACTGATCCTATTATCTCTCTGGTAATTGATAACCACAACTATCAAACATCAAACTAGGTCATTATGCAAGAGGTCACCCAACCTTTTCTGGGAAGCCTGGCTATAACCTTCCAGAGGGGAGCCGTCCTCAGGCCGCACTGCGGCTCACCCAGCTCTCTGATGAACTAACTCTGAGACTACAGGGATGGCTACAGCCAACAGAATCCTCTTCGCATAATATTCCAGACAAGTCTGTGTGTTTCTGATCATGGGAGCGATGATGCCACCTCTTGTTACGACTCCTTCCGTTTATAAAGAGGGTCGCTTCCAACATCAGACCTGCTAGCACACTGTGAAGGAGACAAGGGACACTGCTTTGGGTCAGATTCCTGCAAGAGACGGGCTCCGGCAGAGCACTACCATGCTTGACGGTTATCCAGGTAGCAGGCCTGTAGAAGAAAGAAATCTAATAGATACAGGTTGGAGCAAGGCCGTGGACCTGGCTGGAGGCCCGGGGAGAAGAGAGGGTCACACACACACACACACACGTGCGCGCACACACGCACACACATGCACACACACACACGTGCACACGCGCGCGCACACACACACATGCACGCACGCACGCACACACACACGCACACACACATGCATATGTGCACACCCCATAAAGACTTCTTTCATGCAAATACCTGTTTCACTGAAGAAAATAACAGCAGCCTAGCAACTGATTTACGGAAACTAAGTGCCATTTTGTGGGTTTCCCCAAACCCCAGTCGCAGCTACTGGGGGCCTCTCGGCTGCTCGGCCTTCTGACCAGAAAAACTGTCAAACAGAAGGAATCCTCAGTGTTCTCTGATCCAACTGCCTATTTTAAAGGCGAGAAGACAAGGCCGATGTGTGGCCCCCAGGCCAGGCGGTCAGACACCGAGCAGGCGCCTCCTGCCTGGGCTCCTCTCACGGGTCCTATGATCCTGACTTTGGTGGCATCAGAAAACCTGGCAGCTGGCGAGATGCAGATGCAGGTCCTTGCCCGCTGCCCCTGGTCCCTGGGCCACATGGAGAGCCATGGTGGGCTGGGGCTCCTGTCAGGCCAGGCGGAAGGTGACAGGCCACCCGTCTTCAGTGATGAGTGCGAAGAGGCCTGAGCAGGTCACACACAGGGCAGTCGCTATGCTTAGGTTTTGTATCATTTTTTAATAAGAATAAAAACTACACAGAGGACACTGAGATGGCAATACTGTGGAGAATGGCCGTGAGAGGCCTTAAAGAAGAGACAGCTGAAAACCCCGTTCGTTTCAGGCAGGACAAGCCCTGTTGACCCGTCTGTGGGTCACCACCTTCCACTGAATTTCCAGAGCTGTGCGCGCACAGGAGCTTACGCTGTCTTCCCACGGGGTTTCACAGAAGGCACACTGAGCCTAGCGCCGCTGAGACGCCCCTCCAGGGGCCACCCTTGGGTCACATCCCCAAGAGGAAGGCACTGCGGCTGAAGGCTGACGGGGCCCTGGTCCCCAGGCAGGGATGGTCAGGGCTCTCCCGAGACCCTGTGCCCTCGCTGTTCCTCGCCTCAGGGGATCCGCTGTTGGAAGGGGTGACACCAAACGACTGCTCTGACCGCTGGCAACAAGACCAAAGTGGCCACCAGTCCCTGCAGAGCTGCAGAGAAGACTCTGGGCAGTGGCCGTGGTGTGAGGACTCAGCACACAGCCCCAAGGTCATGAGGCCACGGGCTTTCTCAGGGAACGCCAAGGTCAAACCTGTCAAAGGTAACGGGAGCAGAGGGAGGGCCTTGGGACATGCAAACCCTAAGGGGTCTGCAGCAATCGCAGCGACGGGGCCAGAGCAGCTCTGCCTGTGCCCCCCGGGGTCCTCGCAGGGAGAGAGCGGGGCTCTGAAAACTCGTCACGACACTGGCACTGGTCACAATGTGTCCCGCGCGGTGGGGCCTTCTGCCTCCATCACAGCCCTGCTGGCTCCTGCGGCCGTGGCCTACGTGCGGGGCTGGCTGTGACACACAGGGCCCAGCAGCGTGGCTGCGGCTGTCACTGCAGTGGTGGCCAGGACAGTGGCCAGGAGACGCTGGCAGCGGACGAGAGGGGGCTGAACCTGGAGAGCGCACTCTACCAACGCTCCTTTCCTTACAACTTGGCCCATTGCAGGCTCTCGGTCTTGGAAATCGCCAAGGACGCTGCCTGGTCACATATCAATATGGTTTCAGCTCCAGAAATCTCAGATGCGTCCCGGGGCCCCTGGTACTTGATTCTTTTCCTTCTCCTCCTTTTTCATCTGTTTTAATTGAATGTCAGACATTTTGTTGAAAAGAAAGACAGCCCCAATGGTCTCAGATCAGAAGAAAACATTAATGTGTTTGCTGAGTTCTAAAAACACAAATTCCACACATTTCTCAAAAACTAGGAGAAACCTCTTCAGTGTAAAGAGCTGCAGTCCATTCAGAGTCAATGGCAGATCGTCATGTGAAATGCATAAAACATTTCAACCCAACTTAGTTAAGCAGGGACGGAAATATTTAAACCATCATTTCCGAGCCAGTGAATTCCAAAGGGAAGGTGTACAGGGCTGTCACCCACCAGACGTGTGACCAGCCCTCAAAGCATGCAGCTCAGCACTCACCAACCCGAGCCTAGGAAACACGTGCCCACTCCCACACGGGGACCAGACAGAGGAAAGCCGGTGGTTCCTCGCGTGACCTGAGTGACATCGGGGCCACGTCACCTCCTCTCTCACATTCAGAGCAGAAAGCTCTCACCTGGGCGTGCTGGAGAGTTCGCCGTGTTTGGGCCCTTAGAGAACAGAGCAAGTGGCAGCTTACTCTACAAGCTNGGGGCATTTCTAGCCAGTGAAGTGTTACTGAGGCCCGGTTGGAAAGCATGGCGGGCGGGAAAAGCACAGTGGTTTGACCCCAAAAGCAGAGTATTACTTGGAGAATATAAGGATTTCAGCTGATTTTGCATATGGTTTTCTCAGAAAGTTCTCTGGGGTGCTACTGAATGTTTCCAACAGGCTCGTTAGAGCCACAAAATCAGATACCACCCTGTTTCCTCCTTTATAAAGTAAGGCCGGATTCAAATGGCTGCAATGTGGGTGAAGTGAGTGTGTGCAAGCGTCTTTCGGGGGGGACACACGCGGACCCCAACTTAATGTGTCATTTTGTTCTTTTTCATTTACTCCATGAGTTTGTAAAAGAATTATTAGGTGCAATGTTAGCTCAATAAAAATATTTTTTCAGCCATTTTTAGGTCTTGATGACAAAATAGTTTTTAAAAATAAATATGTTTTAATGCCACTGTATGTCTACCCCACGGCTTTTAAGTGAGGACCGGTCACTGGAAATATTAGCTTTCGTGTTACTGTTAATTACAGATGTCCCTATTCTGAGGCAGTGACGACTTCTGTGCCGTGGCTACTGTTATGAATGTCTGAGTCATGAACAGAATGTCTAATTATAACACGCTTCCCTTTACATAGAAACTAAATCTCAAAGAAAACACTAAATGAAAATGTTTCAATATTGTACATGAAAAAACCAGGAAGGTGTTTTGTACTTTCTTATTGTTATATAATGACGCTTTGCCTATTTTAATAAGTCTAATCTAGAAATTGTGATGCACAGACCACGAAGTTTCTTAATAGATGATCCAATAGGTCTCCCCAAACAAGTAATCAAAACTCAAGCTGCAGACCATTTTCAAATACAAATGATCTGAATCATTTATTATAGTGTTTTCGGTAAAATCTTAATGGAACACAGACTATTTTATAGATTGTTCTCCCACCAATATTATTACCTTCAGTACATCAGGCCCTCTTCTGAGTAATAAAAATAACACAAATAAACCATCTGGAGATGGAGCTATAAAAAATGATCCACTTTTTCTGCAAACATATACATACAAAACCAGAATATTTTTGCTTTTCTGGCCAAACAAAACATTGGGTCCTTTCCACTGCTGACTACAGTTTTGGTAGTTATTTCTAAATATCAAGAGTCACGAGTCACTGTGACTCGTCACAGTTCATACCCAACCTTCCGTTGGTAAACTGTCTTTAAAACAAAGTTTCATCATATTTTAGAGTTTGTCCAGTGACACAACCCCTTCCCATCCCTCCTCAGGAGGCCACCGAAGCTGAGTTTCTTTTGAATCATGAGCAAACATAGCTAAGATGATCAGAAAACCAGCTAAGTGATGTCAGGAGAAGGCTCACCCCATAAATTAAATCAGACCTACCAGGGCACCTGGGTGTCTTGTGGGCCACGGCGGTGCCGCTGATGGGTCTCCCGTTGGGCGTGACACACCAACAGTATCCCGTGTAGCTGTGACACTGGACCTAGAGAGGCGACAGGACAGAGGAGTCAGTACTCACAGTGCCTCACCGCTGGTAAGGCCACTGTCCTTCTCTTAGGAGGCCCACTACATCGCAACACTCAGCAAACGAGAGTGTGATGCCTGGACCTAGGGTCTGACAGGTAAAAGCGGCCATGGGCATCTACGGGGCGCTAGTGTGTGCTGCCACCTGAACTCTTCGCTAATCCTCGCCACCTCTGAGATGGAGCCCAAGCAAGCCCTCATCTGACACACGAGGCCCCAAGGTGTCAAGGTGTTCAGGTCCCCCAGTTGGCCCGGTGCAGGGTCAAGGAGAAGATACTGGTCTTGGTGGGTGGTCTTTCCATCACACCCTGGGTCCCTGGGTGTCTGTCCTTCCACACCGACTAGCCAGTGACACTTCCTGCAGCTACAACCTGTCTCCACTGCTGTCTCTCTCCTTAGTCTTCCAAAGGTCAAACGACGGTTGTAAAAATGCGTGGGGTTCACGTTATCGTCAGAAAGCCCACAGCAGATGCTGTGCTGTGATTCCACCCTAAGCTCCGTTCGTTAGCATTCAGGAATCCCTTTGGCCTAGCAAGGAGGAGCAGTGTTGACAATGATAACGCTGACAAGCCTGAGAGAGAGGACTGGGTTACTCCCTTGATGCTGCCTCTGACCAAGGGTGTCAATGGAAAGTCAGAAGCGCAAGGGGCCTCAGCCTCCCGTGTCTGAAGTTTCGGGAGCTCACGGCTGGCACTAACGTTATAGGATTCTAGCGTGAGCTCCACTGGAGCTAAAATTAGACTAAAAGTAGGTTCTCATCAGTGAGCCATGTCAGCACGCTTGACGGCCTCACTGAGGGAGCCGTCCTGTTCCCACCACACAATGAAGGTGACCGTGGAGCAACGACACAGATTTTAGCTGCCCAAGAACGGAAGCAAGGAATTCACTTACACGTCTACTCGTGAAAGTGAGCCTGGGTGGGGCTTAAGCTCCGCCGTGTAAAGGGCGGTTTCCTGCCTGACCCTGGTCTCCGCCTGCCTCCAGCTCTGCGCCCCCATGGGCCCCTCCCCCACGGCTCAGGTGCAGTTTGTAACCTGACTGTAGGTGCCGTCGTCGTTGCATTCCGGAATGAACACCTGCTGGAGCTCCTTCCGGGCCTGCTCCTGGGTGTACTTCCTCTCCGCCACACACCTGGACACGTCTGCAGGAGAGAACAGAGCAGAGGCGGCCGTCACGCGACGGGAAGATGGAANCCGTCACGAGTGGTGAAAATCTGTGCTGTTTGTTCCTTGTTTCCCATGCACGGCCTTCAAGGTGGGTGTGACCATGAGGAGAGCTCATTAAAGGAGATGGTGGTTTTCAGACTCAGGAAGAGGAGCAGCTCAGAGCAGCTCATCCTCGAAGCAGCTTCCTGGGGCCACACAGTCCCGATCTCAGGCCCAGGCCTCACACATTCTAACTCACTCCATCTCCACGAAGGACTTCGAGACCCGTGGTCTCACATCATGGGATTGGGGTGTGTGTGTGGGGGGGGACTGTGAGCTCTGGAGACAAAGCTCTAGATTGAAATCCAAGCTCTGTCACGTGCACAAAGGCCTTGGGTACAACTCCTACTTGTGAAACAGAAGGTAATGCCACCTCCAACCCAATGTGACACCTAACACGTGGCTGTCTGCATGACCGCCAGCCAGCGGCATCCACACTTTGCACGTGGGCACCACGCCTGTGGCCTCCACCCCCTAGGACGTCAGTGCTGGCATGCGTTAACACGGGTCCTCATTTACGTCTTTTCCGCCCCTTCCCTCCAGCCTCTGGGGCCTCCGCTCCTAACTGCCTTCAGCCAGCTCCCAAGCATCTGCCCCCTTTCCTGCATCAAAACCCCCAGGGAAGGTGTCAGGCCCATGGACATACTTTGGGAGAAGTCAGTCCGTGCGTTACCTCTCCTGACGGTATTTGCACTTTCAACTCCTTAAACCTGTGAAATGTTGCACAGACACCTCAAAGTACATGAACATCTGTGCACGGCACAATGAATTCCCAAACACGGGTCGAGGCGCTCGGCCTCCAGGATAGGGGACTTAGTCCCTGCCCCGTCCCCTCCGCATGCCAGCTGTTGGGCCGACTGTGTGACAGCCACGCCCCCACCCCGCACCCGTGTCCGAGCCCTCAGGCTGCTCTAAGTGCCACGCTGACCTCCTGGGCTCTGGGCTCTAGTTCTTCCACTCAGGACCATAGTGGAGCCCCCTGTCACTGTCACTGTCACTGTCACTGACAGCAGCTGCTCTCCTTTTCCTCACGGCTTAGCTTTACACTGCATGAACTGAGCAAACCACCCTCAGCCCTAATAGAAGCAGGTCCCCAGGCCAGGCCGTGGGCCCCAGGGGGCTGTGTCATTTCCGGGTCTCCTGAGTGATAAACAGCCTCTCTGCAAGTTTCCTGATGGTTAGTGTCGAGGACGTCACCGTCATAACAAGAGCTGGTTATGGACAGGCTGACACGGCACAAACATCACCTCCTTCTTCCTACTGATTAATAGGAATTGGGGTTTTGGCATTAATGCCTTAAAACTGCATAACGGTGAAATTCAGAAGTCCTCCCCTTTGGAAGGTCTCTCAGGAGTGGGCAGGGGCCTACCCTCCGTCCACCACGTGGGTGTGGATTTCCTCCCACAAGGCTGGCCCACCTGGTGTGTTTGCACAGGTGTAAACACACGTGAACAATCTGAGTGACAGCTGCTGTTTATGGCTAAATTCGAAATCTCTTTCTCTGAGTTTCAAGTTGTTACAGCACCTACCTATATGGTGAGTTTGGTGTCAATTCCAGCACAAAAGATAACCATTGAACACTGGTGTTTACCCAGCTCTCACAAACCAGGTGGGAACCGCTCCCTTCCTTGACAGGTAGTGGGGACACCTATGTGCCCTAATAAGTGCCAGCTGAGTTCCCAGTGAGGGGGGGACGCGCCTGGACACTGAGGCCCCGGCTGCTTGCAGGTGGAGCCTCTGGGCAGCTGAGCCCCGTCGTTTCTCACTGCCTCGTGCCCTATCGTCCTGCTTCTGTGCAGTACCTGTGAGGTTGTGTCTACATCTGGGAAAAGTTAAATTACACGATGCCAGTTTATCATAAACTTCGTGTGTGTGTGTGCGCGCGCGCGTGCACGTGTTCCTCCCAAAACGCCCCCTTCGACTTCAAAGTTTTCTCAAACTCCCCACAACTCTACAAAGTTTCACATATGTCCTGACTCAGGCACCTGCTCTCCCAGGCCCAAGGTTTTGCCAAATAAATGTGTGACGATGACAAGGGACTAATGGAATTTTCCATAACTCTGTGGGAGCTCTGTGTGAGGTGTGACGTGGCTCTGGCCAAGCCAGCACGCAGCTCACAGCCCCCAGACGCTGCCACGACTTCCGACGAGCCCACACGCGGCGAGCGGGGCTGAGAGGTCGGCCTGCTTCTCCTGCGCTGCGCCTTTAATCTGAAACCCGTTGCCCTCCCCCGC
>NW_017731649.1:910214-911440 GCF_001890085.2 Hipposideros armiger | reverse complement strand
GCAGTAGCTGATTCTTCACTCTGTGGGTCCCCTTTGAAGCAGGCCGGGCTTTGGGCACGCCGAGGCTGACCCGAGGTGTGCTTGTCACCTGGGGGCCTGGAAACCCCTGGTCAAAAGCCAGTGGAGGTGTGCAGGGGCCACGTGTGCTGAGCTGGGCACACGGTCCCAGCTCAGGGCCACCTCCGCCCAGGCATCCTGTTTCTGCCTCACCTACCTATCGCTTTCCTTCCCTGTTCCCCCTCCAGGACAGAACAAATTCCCCAATCTAATGTTCCAGTTCTCCACAGTCTGCGGGCCCTCTGTCCCAGCTCCTGCGGTAATGTCCTCACATGCCAGCCTTACTCTGGGACCCTCAGGATGTGCGTGGTGTGTGTGTGTGTGTGTGTGTGTGTGTGTCAGGGGGTGGGGGGGATAACTCAATCAGTGGCACCCGACCACAGGACAGGTGTGACCTGAGTGCCACGGTGCCCTTCTCTGCCACTCCCTCACACACAGAGCAACGTCCCAGGCTTTCTGCCTGCAGAACCACTGTCACTTCAGCTCAGGCTGGCCTCGCTGAGGCTCAAACGCCAAGGGGCCACACATGCTTTGACTTTGAACAAACCACAGTGGCAGAAAAAATCCTCCTAACGTGTAACCGCCAGTTATAGGCAAAGCCACAGGCACAAGCAAGGAGGACAGCAGGTCCTGTCCAGGGCCCGAGGCGCTGCAGCAGACATGTGGGGCCAGGGCTGGTCCAGGGCCCAGCCCGAGCCTGCAGGGCCCAGGCCTCAGTGCTAGGATCAGGGCATTCCCTAGGATGCCTGCAGGAGCGACGCCCAGGCTGAAGGGACAAGGCAAAATGCTGTCTTTGTCATGTGGGAACGTGACTCAAATCCGTCACCTAGGACATGGCATAATGACAGGACAAAAGAGCAACTCTTGGGCCAGCCGAGTGGCTCAGTTGGTTAAGAGTTAGCCTAAGAGCGTGAGCTCTGAGCAACAGAGCCACCGGTTCGATTCCCACATGGGCCAGTGATGCTGCACTCAAGCTGAGCTGCTGCTGAGCTGCCAACAGGTGGCAGGATGGCTCAGCGGGTGACAGCACGTGCTCCTAACAACATGACTGCCTGTTCAATGGTGGATGACACCCACCCGCAACTAAGACTGAACTCGGCACCTTGAGCTGAGCTCTCGCCCGGATGGCTCAGTGGATAGAGCGTGCGCTCTTAACAACAAGGCTGCTG
>NW_017731649.1:905813-908095 GCF_001890085.2 Hipposideros armiger | reverse complement strand
CTGACGCCAGACGGGACAGCACACAAGAGCGCGGGTCTCAGAGAGCTCGTAGGAAGGCATCATGTGACAGGACACATGGAGCCATTGGAAGCCTATGGTCACTGGAATGTCACCTGCCCACAGCATGTCTCTGATTTATGGGACATAAGCAATGCATTACAGGGAAGAAAGACGGGGGACAGGAGACCATCAGAGCTGTGCTTGCTACTACTGCTCTCAGTGGCATTTGGGTCCCCTGGGTCCCCTGTGTATTTGAACAGGTCTACCTGGCGTCATTTGCCCCAGTAACATTATGAGATGCAGACAGCTCTGCTCAAAATGACCCAGCCTGTCTTCCATTCTGAGCCAGGGGGACCAGGAATGGGCTTAGCAAAAGTCCAGGGACCCTCTTCCATGTGTCCCTTTAAATAAGAGGAAACAAGGAAATTCTCAAGCTCAGGCTGCGTCATTCCATGAAAAGACGCCCAAGCTCTCCCCCGATGCCCTGAGGGTCCCGGTGGCACCACTTAGAAATTACCCAACATCTGAGGCTGAGAGGAAGCTCTGGGGGGAAGACTGGCCCTGGGACGGAGGACTGCCGGGAGCCGCGTCCCTCACAAGGACCAGCGGGTCCCCACAGCCCCAACCTGGGGTCCTGAACAGGAAGGGCGGGCGCGCTCTGTGTCCGGGCAGGTGCATGTGACGTCTCAGCGTGTTCACTTGCAAGAGGGAGAAACTGCTCAGCCGTGGTCATTGTCTGATTTCTGGATAAAGGTGTCAACCAAGAGACTGGTGACCAGACCTGGAGGTGACAGGCCTTCATTCGGTGGGACCTCCAGGGCACAGGCGAGGTACTGTTCAAATCGTTCAAGTTCAAACAGCACGCGCACAACCTTCAGTTGCTGAAGTGAGCTGTGCTCGAGTGAAAACAGATCACCGCCTTTTCTGGGTTCTTTGAAATTTTGTTCTTTTACTTAAAAATGGGCAGAGCAAGTACATTAGTGTATGGGATTGAACTGTCACTAAGGAGTTTCAACCCCATTTTTTACTTCACCCGAAATTGCATTTCAACTTTCCAGCCATGGAGGTGCCCTGGAGGCACACGGCTCCTGGGGCTTTGTCCCCGTGGGGTCCCTTCAGTGCTGTGCCCTCGGAGTCCACCCACCCCTGACACGCCACTTCCGTTCTATAAAGTTCTTACCACTGCTCACTCCTGTCCTCACAAGCCCTGGAGAGTTTGGGTGGACTTGTTCTCTTAACACACAGCTGGCCCCACAGTGCATCACTGGGGGTGGGGAGAGATGGAAAGAGAGAGAGAGAGAGAGAGAGAGACAGAGAGAGAGACAGAGAAAGGGACAGAGAGACAGAGTGGGGAGAGAGGGAGAGAGCGGGGAGACAGAGACATTGAGGGAGAGAGAAACAATAGTGAACAAATCTGAACATGTAACACGCTCAGGACCCAGCTTCACACAGGAATCCACCCCATCTTCTCTTTCAGATGAAAAGATGGAATAACCTAAATCCTGCTAATTTTTATGTGGAAGAGATGGTCTATTTGCATTTCCTGGAACCCTAAGTGAAGACATGCAGATGACTTAGGGTAAGACATCGTAATTATCACTTTCTGTAAATGGGAAGAAAGAAGCACTACCTCTCCTAACACACACACATACACACACACAGACACACACGCAACACACAGATACACTCACACACACAGACACACACAAACACACACAGACACACACACAACACACACACACACACACAGACACACTCACACTCACACAGAGAGACACACACACACACAGGCCTAGCATTCAGGCATTTGGAATTTGACCATAATTCTTGATAATTTAATGGTGTAGAACTAACAATGGCACTATTCTTTCTCAGAAATAAGAGAACACACACTCAATGCACACGTCTCTCTCCTCCCCGTTTTTAATAGCAGTTAAATTCCAAGGGAGACAGCGCATAGAGGAAAAGGAGCTTTTAACTGTATTCTTCAACAAACAAAGCCCTTCAAGAAAAATATTGGGTTGTCGGAAAAGTCATGACGTATTTTTTCTATGTTTTCCGTTGCAAAAATGCGTCATGAGTTTTCCAACAGCCCAATAGACTATTCCTAATCTGAAGATTCACTCTTTATGAAAAGAACTTGGTTGAGGGTTTTCAAACTAGTTAAGATAATAGGCACTTTGCCAAATTTCCGGTGAAATCAAGCGGACCGCGAGCAACTCTGTGAAAACCAGCACGACCGCCTCTCAGGGGCACCGGATGCCACCGCCAGGAGCCGTGCT
>NW_017731649.1:870154-905052 GCF_001890085.2 Hipposideros armiger | reverse complement strand
CAGAGAGATGCAGTGGTATCATTCACTCATTCATTCACTCCTTCATTCAATCTTTCATTCATTCACTCACTCATTCACTCACTCATTCATTCATTTGCTGGAAGTAATATAAGCCAATTTGTGTGTGCTTTAAAAACACCCACTTCAGCATTCCACTGTCTGCCTCCTTTTCACATTCTGTAACTAAGGACAAAACCCCATCTTTCTAAAGTAACTCAAAAGTCAGATTCAGCTAGAATTACACTTATTAAATAATTTTGAGCAACCACTCTCTGCCAGGTGTTGTACCTGACTCCCGGAGGGTGGGAGCTCAAAGGGGGCCTGCCCTCCAGGTGCTTAAAATCCAGAAGGCAGAAAATCTGGGACCACACATGATCACCACGTCATGTAGGACCACACAGGATCACCACACCACCTGGGACCACACAATCACCACACCATCTCAGACCACACATGATCACCACGTCATGTAGGACCACACGTGATCACCACACCATCTGGGACCACACAGGATCACCACACCACCTGGGACCACATGTGCTCACTAGATCAAGAGAAGATAGCAGGTTTTTGAAGGAAGATGCAGGAAGAAAATGAGGACTCAGTCCTATACTCAGGGTCGACGGAGGGCCAGCACCTGTGACAACAGAGGAGGACAAACAGATGGGGTGACTGATGTTGGACAGGGTGACACAGTGGTTGGAGCAATGCCTCCAAGTGCCACACACCAGGAAAAGTGTCCACCTAGCATGGGGAACCACAACAGACCTCTCAGGACTGAGCTGCGATCCAAACTAGCGCAGTCCCCACAGCCTGGCCGAGACTCTCGGGCACGCACATTCTGGGCGCTTCTTGTGGGCAGCGATGATATGGAAACGCGCAGTTCAGACCCACAGATGAAAACAAGAGACAGACCAGCCATTGCTGTTTTCCTGTTTTTACCACATGGCCTTCGCTGTTTTGTTGAAACGGACAAGACTTTTTCTAAGCGTCTTACAGACGCGGCACTGGCTCCTGGTCCCCTAACCCAGCTCTCCCCAGAACGCTTCCAGTTTCTCCTTTGACGTCACGCTCTGCACACAAGCCTTCAGTTCTGGCCTCACAGCTGGACTCGGGCAGGTGATGTGTTACACCTGCTCCTCGCAAACCTCTTCTTTCCCGAAACATTTCTTTCGATTTACTTTCCTTCCCTGCCTCCACACCAGTATTAATTTCAATGATGAAAACAGATATTTTTGCTTCTTGTCAATAGTTCTTTACATGAAGAAATCTCTTGGGTTATTTATTTTTTTCAAAAGGTTACCTTTTTGAAATCAGTAAAGCTTCCTTGGTTTTAAAATTTTTCTAAAAAACCAATGTGGGTGGTGTTACGTTGATGCAACAATTATGTTTGGTAACGGAAAAGTCACTGCGGTCAATATTCAGTCCTTATTCCTACAGACCAGAGGTCTGCCCAAGGCGGACCCTACAAATACCCCATAAAATCCTGCAGGGGCACTGACCTTACGCTGCCAAGGTCACACACACTCTAGCTGAGGGCCTCGCCATGCTTCGATCCCTAAGGGCTCACAGGGCCTTGGGTGGTGCTGCCTTCATCAGTTTCAGCAATTTTTAAGTGCCAGTTTCCTATCCGGGATCCCAATAAGAGATCAGGGACTGGCCAAATGAGAATTTAACAACGTATATGTTTTCCGTAGGCCACAGGTTTATGAAACAAGGCAGTTTGGGAATGGGAGAACACTGTAGTGGACACTCGGCCCACTGCTTTAGCGCCCAGGGGACCAGAGCGCTTACCAGGCAGAGACAACCCGCATTCGCCTGCGTGTCCTCAGTGTCCCAGCACAGTGCCTGGTCTACCGCCGGTGCTCAATAAATGTTTCCTGCCTGAAGTGCTGCATTAACACGAGCCTGTGGGGCTCACGACAGGATGACGAGGGCACGGGGCAGGGGCGCGAGAAGGTGTTTGGGGAAACTGCTGTGGGAACATGGGAATAACAGGGGGCGAGGCCAGGGACACGCTCGGCGTTCTCGTGGGACTGCACTGAGCAAAACAGAGCTGCCTCCCGCCCCGAAAGCAAGCCCAGCTCTCTCGGCAGGGCCTCGGATGCTGTGCATATTTCATCCATCGCTAGGCTGAAACGCACCAAAGATCACACATAAACTCTGCCCTTCAGTGACACCAAAACCAAACATTCTACCTGGAGCATGAGTCCCGTGACAAATAAAACAGGCTAAATGAGACGTGTCTAAAACACAGGGGCACATCCACCCTGCACATGGGTATTAAGCACGAGTCAGGCTCCGTTTCCTGCACAGCCCGCTCTGCGCACCCACGGGGATCACAGGGCTCAGGTGTGACGGGCAGCTCCGTCAGCGGGGCTGCCGGCCCACCAGGCACTTCCCTGGGCTCCAGCCCGGACGCTGAGGGCAGACCGGGTGGCACCCAGGAACTGCACGTATAATCAGGGGATGTGATGCCTGGGGCCCTGGGCCATGCTTTCGGCACCGTGCTCTAAGAGGTGCTGCTGACAGTGGACGCAGCGACACATGACCGGATGGATGGCAGAGAGAAAAGCTGCGGGGTCCAGCAGTGGTGCCATACACCTTGGTGGCCTGATATTTGTGTTTAGAAAGCAGCTGTTTTACTAAATATATAGTCCATAAATTCCCTAACAGCTTTACATTTTGTGGGACAGCGGAACAGAAGGACAGACAGCCACGATCTTCCCTGTGACCTCACTACCCTCGGAATATCAAATGCATCCGTTGATGAAACGACATCTCCACAGGCATGCTGCCAGAGTTTCTTCCTTACGGCTCCTGCTCATTTCAAGGCATTTAGAGCAAATTCCTCTAAAACACACGTTCGAGGTTAGCAGAGTAACCTGCAGGCAGGGAAATGCATCCAATAGCCGACATTCCAGATAGTTTGTTCCTTAGCCAACCTCAGTGGAGACTACGTGCTGGATGGTAAAATCACTTCCGTGGAAGCCATAACTAAAGGATTAGAAACAGGAAACCAAGACAGAGCCCGCTGGAAACAACATGCTATCATGTCACAGCGAGATGGCCTCGTCCGCCAGGCAGCCCGTGAGTGAGCCCGCTCCACAGGGACATGCACGGCGGTGGCCACGCGGCCTCAGGTACACTTGCGTCCATGGGTACCTTTTAAAAGTGCTAAAGCATGAATACATCGTATAAGGACCAGGGGCTTTTGATCTCCGAATAGAGGCCAGTTCCATGTCTGCATCCAAGCTCCACCACACCCTCGGAGTCTCTGAAATATCACCTACACCCCACCCGTGTGTTTCTTCCTGTGTTCATGATCTTCCCTGTCTGGGGCAAGATGTGTGTCCAGTGAAGACCTTGAAAATACAGATGTTTAGCTGCTAAGCAGGATCGCGAGATTTAGGGGTCATGGACTCCTCGGTGCCCTGTTTCCCCGACAAGTCCATGCACAAAGCAGGTTCTCAACCAGGGTTTGTGCATGAGTGAGCCGGATGAGCCGGACAATGGAAAAGCTGTCCCGTATCCAGAATCAGCAAGAACCCCCTTCACCCCACCACTGACGGACGTGCACACGCGATAGCTGGGGTAAGCAGAGAGGATCCCCAGGGAAAAGAGGGGACGTGGACCAGACCCTCATGTCCACATACTCACCTCTGAACAGCACCACGATCACCACCAAAGTGAGGGACACCCGTGGAAGGAAGCCCAAATCCCTTTCACTGTGACAACAAGAGCCTTGGCCCACGCGTCCTGGGGACAAGTGCAGAAGCTGCCCTTTTAGATGGAATGCCATCAGAGCCCAGAGGTTAGGGGGACAGACTCACAGGGGCTCACGGATGAAGACAGGCCCCCAGAAGACGTCACCCACCACGTGTGAAGCAGCCAGAACCGACCCACGGACTCTGGCTGGGTCCACTCCCCGGTCCCTCACGCATGGCAGGCGCCAACGGCTCTCATACTCAGCCTGCGCAGGACGGGCGGCTGAAAAGCAGCCCTGGGAGGCGCCTGGACGGGGCTGGAGGACCCGTCATAACTGCCCCTGTGCTGCTCCCAGCTCTGTCTCGTGCTTTGGTGTCGCTGGAAGGAGATGCAGGGCAGGCTCACGTGCAGCGTCATCAGGGGTAAACGGTTTTCCCCTTCACCGGGACTCACAGGAAACACATCCTTTCCATGATCAAACACCTATTTGTACTGGGAGACAGCCCAGGCCTGGGGTCCTTGGCAGAGACGCCTGTTCACAGTTCTCTGAAACGCAGCCTCCACAGCTCCCAGGCCCTCACATGACTCAACATGGTCACTGTCACTGAAGCACATACGTACAATGTCAGAGCCAGGCCGGGGGTCTAGAAGCCCCCGCCCAGTGCCTGCCGGCTGCCTCTGTGGTCAGTCGGGGGCAACTCTGGCTGGGGCACCTGCCTCCCTCCACCACAGGCTGACGCAAGCAGAGCCAGCTCTCCTGATGTCTATGTTTCACCAGCTTAGGATTTTGTGGCAGAACTGAAGACTCGCCAGGCGGCCCGGGATCCGTTTTACCCGCCGTCCAGGCAAAACCTTGGAGCATGGAGCATGTTGTCCTCCAGACCCGCACAGCCCCAAACAAACCCTTGGCCATGCACCGCTATTTACGTTTAAATCCATCGGAACTACATAAAGCTGGAATTCGGTCGTCTCACTGCTGTTCCAGCTGCATTACGTTCTGACGCCCACCCATGTGTGGAGCCCCCCGCAGCCCCGCCCAGGGCAGTAGGCGCATGGCTGCCACCGCCAGCAGCTCGCAGCATCACCGCCCAGACGCCGGAGAATGCACGAACCCCCCGCTCCCTAAGCTCCTGGTAAAGGAGCAGCTGCACGGGGCCCCTGAAGGTCAGTGCCATGGCTGTCGTACTAATGAAACATCCAAAACGCTGAGAAAAAAAACAGTTTTTGAAAAAAATGTCTTGAAATTCACACCTTTAATTACAGAGAAAAGAGAAATACTTTAATTACAGGAGGAAGAGAGACGTGAAGATGTTCGTGGAGGGAATAAAGGGGGTTTTGAGGGGCTTCACGGAGACTTTCACATTGGCAGTGGAAAGGGGGAGAAGCGGGTTGGGGCGTGGGGACAGGCGGGGCCCAGGGCAGAGGACCAACTGTCCCAGCCATGCCAACAGGGGACAGTGCCAGCGAGCTCAGCGAGGTAAAAGGGGACGGTGTGTGTGCCGGTGGGGGCAGTGCCCCCCGCGGTCAGTGATGGAGCACAGGGACAGCTGAGTGCAGGGTGTGAGGACACAGACCCCTGCTGCACTGTCCTCGTGGCTTCTCCCAGTGGCAGTGTCACCAAACCCTTCTCGGGTCCTTGTGCACCACAGACGCCTTACCACACCGCAAATGTTTGCGTTACTTTGCGTGATGTGCTCAAAGCATCCCAAACACATTATCTGTATTTTACAGAGAAATCAAACACCACAAAGAGACACTGAACAGCTCCAGTTGGTTTCTCAGAAGAAAATGTCAGCCCTCTGGAAGTCACCCCGACAGTGCTGATTGCAGTCAGCATCAGTCAGTGCCAGAGACAGAGAAGGTCGTGAAAGTTGAACTGGCCCCCATCGGTTTCCCAGAGGCCCCTGCTGCCGGCTCTCAGTGCACAGCCCCCTCAGCGACTGCTGGGGAGCAGGGCAGCGCACAGCTGTCCCAAACGTGTGGCGTCCCTGCTGCCACAGTTCATCCAGAGAAACAGAAGCCCCTGCTCGAGGGTGAGCTCGTGCTGCTGGCTCAGGTCTTAGTCACCCCGGCTGATCAGCCCTGGGATCCGGGGAGCCCACAGCCTGTGCCCCAGTCCTGGTTGAGCCCACACCCCTCCCTCAACTCCTGGAGAGCCCCCCGGGAAGCAGCGGGCCAACATCCTGCTCTTCTGAGGGGCCCCCACCACTCCTCCGTCTTGGTCCTGGGGTCAGGCTGCTCCAGCCCAACCCTACCGTCACGGGGAGAGACTCGAGGGACCCATGCACCGGGGAGCCTGCATCTCCCCAGGTGTGTCTGCTCCAGGCCCCAGGGTTCCCTGGCCCAGAAAACCAGGGTTTCCTACGCTGGTCCGTCAGAGATGAATTGCTGCTAATTCCCAATGGACGCCCGATGTTTCCGTCTCCTTGACAGTGACCAGGTCCCGTGTGCTCACTTAATAAAGGGGTGACATGGGCTCTTAGGCCAGCAAAGCGCAGGCACGCTTGCTGGCAGGCGTTAAGTTCGGGGAAACGCAGCGGGGAGAGAGGACGGCCAGCCAGCTCTTGGATTTATCTGCTGAGGGGATGAGCATTCTGTCACCGAGAACAACGATGAGAGTTCAAGGCGCCGTGACACGGTGCCTCCACACGCGTGGCCAGCCGCCTGGCTCCACGCCCCGTACGCCGCCGTTGCTTAAAGAATAAATTCACTCACAATCCCTCTCGTAACACCTGGTAAAAGTATCTACCCGACTCGCCAACATCTAGACCAACATGCGTGGGAAAATGGCAGACCGAGGACACGGTGGGGTTCACACTGGAGACACGGACAGCACTGAAGTCAGGTCTGTCCACTCGGGGTAGTCTGAGCTTCCCGAACCCACGGCTGTGAATGTGCACAACTCCCTGAAAGTGGCGACCGCAAGAATCCAGTTACGTTTTTGAACAGCAGTTCCTTTAGGAGTTCATGTCCCAAAACAGTGAAGGCAAGAACCAAGGAACACAGCACTAGCAGCCACGCCAGTCAGACACCGGGAAACATGGACACACTTGAAACAGGTCTTCTTAGCTGTCGCTGAACTGAGAAGAAAAAGTGAGGATTTATACACTTTCCTGGGAAAATATTACACCACTAACTTGCTTGTCTAAAGCTAGTTTTAACTAACCAGTATTTACTTCCATACCTAAAAATGTGATATTGACATATCAAATAATATAATTTAAAACTGTGCCACCATCAGGACCAAAGCTTATGACAGTGGTGCCTGCTCTAAAGGTACCTTGGCCTTTATACTCTGAGCGTCCATTTCTGAACAGCTGCTCGCTTTGGGCCTGGAACCCTGTCGCTCAGCGTAGCGTCTGCACAGCCTTCATGAAACCTGCCCCATTGCCTCACAGCGTTGTCCACAGCTAAGATTGCAACGCTGTGGGAAGCAGCTTTTAACAGACCTGTGCTGTCAGAGACCAGTGTTCGGGCCGGCATCCTCCAGAGAGCTCACTTGGGAACAGTCGTGAACATCCCGCCGGCTTCAGCTTTGCTCACTTCTGGGAGCCCTTCTTCTCAGCTCCCCTCGCAGCTCTTTTGAGGGACTCAAGGACGATCAGTGTCGTCATGTCATGGACGGTGCTGGAGCACGGGGATCCCTGCGTGTAACCAACCGCCTTTAGTCCGGGCAAGCGCAGCTCATGGAAGCCGAGACGCTCCCCCACTGTGCAGACGGCAACACTGAGGCCCGAGGAGCGCCAGGCGCGGCGCCACGCGGAAGCGCTATTTCTGGTGGGGGGGGGGCAAACACGCACGTGCCTCTTGCCACTGTCCACATTTTGTCCCACAAGACATGGCTGTCTCTCAGAGTGTCACTGATCCCATGGCCACTGTCATCCCCTAACCAAGAGAAGTCCATTCAGATAAACAGCCTCCCTCTGTAATAAGTTTAATGTCCTCTTGGGCTTGAGACCATGACATTTGTAAGTGAGGCTCAAGTTTGCATTTTCAGCCAGGCTATTTCACCCCCAGCACTGGACTGTGTCACCCAATCCGACACGCCTACAACAGCGAGTTTGCCCAGTTTGGATGAATCAGATTTGATCGGCCAATAGCTGTGACAACCTGACCTTCATGTGGGCACTGACCGTGGGGTGCTGGCTTCCCTCGTGCCTCTAAAATATAAGGTAATCTGAAAGGGCTGCAAAGTAGGGAAAGCAGAGAGTCTTGTGAGCTAAAACTACACTTCAGGCTTGTGTGTGTGCACGTGTGTCTCTAAATAAATCTTTAAGAGAATGGGTTCATGTCCAAGAGCATTCTCATGTGAATAGCAAGTTGAAACTTGCATTTCAAATACAATTGAGTTTTTCCATTTAGGTAGACAGGGCCCGTATTTTGCCTCCACAAGAAATTTTCCCTTCAAATACAGTCTGTAATTTTTTTACGCGTGAGTAAAAAATGGGGGAGACATAAGCCTGCTTAAAACAATTCCTTGGTAATTCCAGAAGTGAATTCGATATTAGAGACTTGTTAATGTAAAGAGATTCAATATGAGAAGGTAATTCTAATGTGAGGAAGTCAGGTCCATCAAAGAACGAGAAGAGCTGAGACAGAATGTGTGGGTGGCCCCAAAATGGTTAAAAACGGCATTTCAACCGAGGCAGTGTCGTCCAGGTTTATTCCAGAGAAGTCTTACAACGCCAGACAACACATTTCACCCTCCACCAGACTTGTAATTTTCTGCAAAGTTCCCATTTGGTTTTTGTGTTTATAATATGGCCAACAGGGCAGTATCTATTTGAAAGTAGTGAAATAAAATCACAGTTAAGTCAAATGGCTTCTCTGCATCTGTGTCTTACGAGAACAAAACATTCCTACAGCTCACAAGCGCAGGTATTTTAACACAAGTATCAAATTAATGTGTTAAGTTTTCATTCAACGTTTCCCATTGTTAGCAATCATTTTGCTCTTTAGATGTACATGTGCGGCACTGCGTGACTCTGGTAGACGTCGTCAAGGACTCGGGCTCACTGACCCCAAACACTTGCTTTAAAGGAAGGGTGTGTGGTGACCTCACGTCCAGGCTCCCCACCAGGCAGCGCCCTCAGCCCAGCCCCAGAGCCGCCCTGCGTCCGCCTGCCCTGCGGGGCGTCGCCGCTCCTGGCTCCGCCCCTTCCTCTCATCAAAACACGCTCTGGTGTTGTGGAAACAAATGTGTCCACACTCTCTGGGCACCCATAATTTCACGTGCACAAATTACTGTGTGATTTTAATAAAATGAAGTCAGTTTTCGGTTGGGCCCTGTCTGTCTCTAGCCTCTTCAGAATTCAGATTCATCCAGCTTCAAGTGGGCCCAGGGCCATACCCTGCCCTGCTCACACACACCCAAGGGGAGCGCACAGGAGGAGCGACTGCGGTGAGCCGGGCCGGCTGTCGGGAATCACACACAATGACCCAGAAATAGCTCTGTGGTCCGAACGACCTGGCCAGGTATACAGGCTCAGCCTTCCAAGGGGGGCCGTGTGCCCCAGCAGCCCCTGCCATGTTGTGGGTGACACGTGAACCTGCTCAGCACGTGCTGCCGGCTGCCCTCCACACCCTACACTCTCAGTGTGAGGGCGGAGTTCACGTCCCTAATGCAGCCTCAGCCCAGGCCCCGCCCAGCCGCAGTGAGCCTGTGGCCATGGCCAGTGGCACTGAGGCTCGGGGACACGCCCGGTGAGACGCTCGCGGTCCCCCAGCTGAGCCGGGACAAGCCTGAGGACGGGTCCGTGTTCACCGACCTGCAGCCTCAGAAGCCTTCTGGGCCAGAGCCCGTGTTACCACACGACCGCTTTCTCCCCACTGGAGGCAGATTTCACCCTTTATAGAACCGGAGGCCTTGCATCACGGGATTTCTCGGGTCCCCAAGGTTTAAAATCCGAAACCTCCTTCAGCCGAGTCCCGCATGGACTTAGGCGGGAGGTACGCATGTGGACTCCAGAGTGCAAGCGCTGTGGCCTCAGGCCTGTGAGCGGGGGCTGCCACGCCGGGGCCAGCTCCCTCCGGCATGCAACATGTTCTGCTCGTGTCCAGGTCCCTCACCATCAAAGGGAACCCCTGTTTTACTCCACACACAGCCATGCGGTGGAGGGTGGGGTAGCCTGGCTGGGAACCAGGGTGCTGCCGTCTCCCTCCTCCAAGCACATCAGGAAGTGAAGGCCGTCTCAGTGCCGGACACACGTTGACGCGTCCAGGCCACACAGAAGCAAGGCCAAGGGTCTCAAGGCCGAGGAAGGGTCAAGTCAGGCACGCCTTACAGACATCACGGAGGGTCAGCCGTGCCCCTCCACACACAAAAATATGTGACTTAATTCAGAAAAGGGCCACTGCGGGTAGAACCCGTTAAGTTACATCGATGGCGAAGGAAGGGAGCCCCGAGTCCGGGGTGACGGGCTTGGACACAGACACGCATGCAGGGAGGACACCCTAAAAGGTGAGGGCAGAGGTCGGGGTGCACCCACAAGCCCAGGAAGGACAAACGTTGCCAGCAAACACCACACACCAGGGGGACTCAGGGAACAGACTCTCCTGCGGCCTCCAAAGCGTCCAGCCTGCCCACACGGTGATCGCGGACGTCCGGCCTCCAGGCCTGGGACACAGGCCGGCTCCGCTGTTCCGGCCACTGAGTTCTCGCTGATTTGCTCGGAAAGGCCTAGGACACTGCACAAGGGCTGCCGGGTGACCCAGAGGCGCGGAGCCATAAGCTGACGGCTGACATCATCACATGAAAACAGTCCCCAATCTAAACGGTTGTAAAATTTCACTGCTTTACATATTAAAATGCATAAAAGTTACCCCAAAAAACACTGCAAAGCGGACAGAGAAGCACATCTCAGCACGCAGACTGAGGCCACGTGCATTATAATGGTTCAGCAGATGGAAGCTTTTAAGTTCAGCCTGCACTCACTGCTTTCATATGCGCTGCATTGGCAGGTAGGCAGGCAGCCAGCTCCGTGAGTGCTGAAATGCAGCAGACAGAAACAAATGCACAAAAACTTCTCCACACCTTGTTTATTCTAAAATTAAAACGACCTTTGCCATCGGCCTGATGAGAGAGAAATGGGTTGAATAATTTGCAAGCCAACGATGGTCGCTCCTGGCTGCAATGGGTTAATTTAAACTTTTGCCCTCTTCCCAGATGAGATCAGAATAGGAGGTGAAGGAGGGAGGTGACGGGCAGGGAGGTGTGGCTTGGCTGGAAAGGGAGGTGTCTGGAGCCTGAGGTGTCAACACAGCAGAGATTCCCGAGGTGTGAGATGCAGGGGGGTGGGGGGCTGTGGCAGTGGGGTCGCTCAGGACCGAGGGTGCGGATTCTGTGACTGCTCAGAGCAGTGGAGAGCGTGACCCAAAGGACGGCTCCATGCTGACGGATCCACCCAGGAGGGAAAGAAAAATCAGAGATGAAAAGGATGAGGGAGAGGGCAGGAGAGGGGGCATGGGTGCCCTGGGACAGCAGAGTGGACAGGGGCAGGCTGTTTCTTCTCAGGGTCACTCTGCCACCACGTGAATCTCCCCCACAAGCAAGGCAAACAGGATGGTAACGGCAGAAGCCGGGACAGTGCGCGCTGGCACAGGCAGCCCTGGAATGACAGCATGGCTGGCCTCTGCTCTGCAGGGTTCTGTCTGTCGCCTTCTCAGCCTCCAGCCCAGCTGCCCGCCTTCCATCCGCTCATAAGTGGGACACAAAGGGTTAACCGAAAGTGAGTGCGTGAAAGGGTCACGAAACAGCAAAAAGGCAGAGCCCACTGTCACCCACCGGCTGCCATGCCGCTGCGGGACCGCTGTCAGAGGTGTGCAGGGGCCCGAGTGCCAGGCGGAGGCTGAGCGTGGCCGCGCCCCGCAGGGCCCGGGGCTGGGGTTGTTTACCGTGCCCTTCCCGGAAGGCAAGGCCGCGAAGGCTGAGGTCTCACCCTGGCCTGGTAGTCTGTAATGAAGAGTTACAAGATGTGGCTTTGGATGGCAGCGACTTGGAACCAGGACTGTTTGTTTTGTCAAACACTGGAGAACCACAGCAGAATGTGAACACACTGAGGAGGCAGTCAGATAGGTTTTCCCAAATCGGCCTCCAAAACCCTGTTTGTGATTCAGCGGTGAGTCACGATGGGTTTGGACGCGCCTGCAGCCAAGCCGGCTTTGGGAAAGGAAGGCCAGGAGCCCCTCTGAGACTGAGTTCAAGAAGGGCGCCGTCAGACCCGAAATCGGCCAGGGCCACGGCCAGGGGCCCTGCAGCGCCTGCCGCTGAGTGCGGGAGGGAGCAGCCAAGGAACACGGCCACTCTCATTCTCAGTCTGCCTCCTTCTTCCTGTTTCACTCATGTGCACAGGGCACAGCGCCTGCAAGGCTCCCATCAGGCGACACCGGGACCCGGGGAGGGCAGCGTGAGTGTGAAGACTGAATCCCGCAGGAGGGGCTGGGTGCGGAGCTGCCCTGAGAAGCCCAGGAACCCTGCACTGTGTCCCGTTCCTCGACTTGGGGATGCATCCGCCTCCTCACTGTATCCCTCCGTCCACATGAGGGGGCCCCTCCCACCTGCCGGAAGCTGTGCAGCAGCGAGGACACCAAGATGAACAGCCCACGTCGCCCAGAACGCCAGGTGCCGAGGAGCCCGAGGAGCCCGAGGAGGGGTCCCAGCTCTGCCCTGACTGTGGGCGTGTCCCGTGGATCAGGGTCAAGGGCTTCGCGTCGTGCAGAGAAAGACAGTCGTCTATGCAGAGCGCTCGTGAAGTGACCAAGAGCCACAGGGACTTTCAACCCTCATTACTAACACTGCATGCAAACCACCAGCAACTCTAATTTCCTGGTTCTCTTTACGTCATAGAACAGAGATGCCTTATGAATATAAATTATTGATACTTTTAATAATTGATAAATGATTGCCTACCCCCGATAACCTTGCTGGTACGCACGAATATAATCCAGCGCTGTAACCTGAAGTCCGTCATCAGACGCCCCAGCTCCCTCCTCTGAGCCCAGACAAAGGACAAGCCTGCCCAACACGACTGTCCGTCTCCACACACAGCACGTGCGACCCAGGACAGCAGGAGTGTTGAGAAACCACTGAGCTGAACGCCTCCGACGGGCCCCTCATCACCTCACCTGCCACAACACTGGACATGTGGAGGCTGTTTCAGCGCGTCCGTCACTCCATTCTCTAGAAACAGTCTTTCTAGGACCACTTCCCCACCTGTGTGGCAACGCCACCCTACCCATGTGGCCTCCCGCACACACAGGCCAGCCCCACACTTTGAGGACTCGCCTGGCCCCCGGCCCCAGCCCACCATCCACCCCCTCCACAAGCACCTCTGCGCAGCCCACAGCCACATCAGGACGTGTAGACACCCTGCATGTTCTCGTCCCCTCTGCTTCGGTTCTCAGCTGGACTGGAGGTCCCCAAGGCCAGGACCACGGCTCGCGCCTCGGGCCTCACTCCTAAGGACAGGGTGGGCTCACAGGGTGGGCTCACAGAGGGGACGTGGTGCGGCTCTGCGTCCCCGGCACGACAGCCATCAAGAGCATGGCGTGCTGTGGGTCCCGATGACAGACCCGCGAATGGCCCCGTTCTTCCTCAGGGGAGAAAATGAGACGGGGCGTCTGCGTTCTCGCGGGGACTGAGACAACAACACCGTCCTCACTGGTGTCAGAACCACGTGGGCTGCAGAATGAAAACACTTTGCAGAGAATTATAAAGCAGCTCTGTTATGTAATTTGGGTTTCATCTCGCGTAGATCCCAAAAAAGCAAGCGTATTTGGGAAGAGCTCTTTAGAACGTCACCTCGAAGTACTTCCCTCTTGTCTCCCCCACCCCCGCCACTAACAAGCACCGCAAATATACACACACACACACACACACACACACACACACACACACACACTGTCCCACAGAGCTGCTACCCAGCAGCAAACTGTGAGGGCTCACAGACAACGAGCAAAGCCCTGTTCCCCACCGTGTTTCTGCTCCATCATCTGTCTCCATTCAGGCCTCGACATGCCCACACAAGAGAAAGGGCTCAGTTATTTGCCCAGAGTTTCCAACTGCAGTTATTTGCCCAGAGTTTCTCTCATAGAAGAAAGTAGTTGTAAACACACCAACTGGTCAGATATTCCAGGGGAGAGAAAGAAACGACGGGAAGCCCGTGTGCCCCACGCTGAGCGCTGGGTGCATACAACAAGCCCCCACACACACACACACACACATATCGTGCTCTGCCCTCGAGTGCTGAGGCACGGAGGCCGGGCAGGCTGCTGCGGGGTGGCCCCAGCGGCTCCGGGCACACACGTGCCCGAGGTCCGGCTCTGCCAGTGCAGCTGAGACAGGCGGGGGGGCCACAGGAAGACGCCCCCAAGCTCCCGGCCCAGTGGCTGCTAGCTGACACCACAATTTGAAAAGTGTGGAACCCCGTGAAAATGAAACTGCAGAGGCTGCAGCTTTCAAGTTGAGCACCTTAACGGAGACTCAAATACAGTCTCATTGAGTTCAGGTTTGGGGTCACTGGTGTGATTGTGCACCAAGGTCTGTACTGAACACAGATTCTTAGATGAAAAACCAAGGACACTAAATTCATGGATTCTGGATTCGTGGTGACTGGCTGCAAACAGCCCCAGCTCTTCCAAATGTTGCATAAACACTGAAACCCCAACGAACACCATGTGTCAGAGGCCTGTGAAATTTCAGCGCCCACAACTCTACACGAAACGCATGTGAGAAGCCGATCAGAGAAGCAGGCCTGTGCACGTGCAGCGGTGTTCACAGCAATGTTATCTTTAACAGTAAACTAAATCTGAGAGGAATGACACGCCCAGCAACAGAGGTTTGGCTAAATTAATACTGAAAATCCACCTATCAGACATCTAGTCATTAAAATCATATAAAACACATAGAAAATATTTTCCAGTGAAAAAATTTACAATACAAATGTAGAACCTGACCCCAATTTCACACACACACACACATGCATTCACATACACGCACACACATGCGCACACACACACACATGCACACATGTGCTGCAAGGCTGTTCCCGTGTTTAATCTCCGGGTAATGACATTTCTGCTCTCTCCATGGGCACTTCCATTTTCAAATTTCACCACCTGTGTTTCTGCTCAGTGGGCTGAGCTACTTTTAACTTATAAAATACTTCAAGTCCACTGAAAATGTATAACTATGTGCCCATCACCCAAATGGAGATGAATCGACAGGAAAGTAAGGAAAAGCATCCGTTATTAAAAACAAGAGCAAAAGTAGGCACACCACCCATCAGTGACACACAAATGACACACGTGCTAGGGCCCCTCCAATACTTAACGTCAACGTGTCATCTGATGAGTGATTAATCACGTACCACGAAGCGTGTAGGGCAGAACATGTTTCCATCACTACTATTACCGCCATATCTGTGTTGACTCCCCCAAATCTGAAGCACAGCCAAGACACCTTCCCGTATGTCCAGGGCCCTGGACACAGTTTGGACAGCTAAAAGCAGCAAAACAGAGTCCGAATCAACTGCCCTGAAATTCTAGCTCCCCTCCCCCACCTGTGTCTTTGGGCGTCTGGGGACTGAGGTACCCACCCCTGTCCACACTCTGCTGAGAGGTTCATGACACGGAGCAGTAGAGAGCCTGGCACTTGCCGTCACTCAGCAGACACCAGCTGTCCCATTGCAAGATGCCTCAGAGTCAACTTATCCCAACTCCCTCCCCTCCTGTCTGTCCCACCTGGTCAAGGGCCACAGCCCCACCTGCCAATGGCATCTGAGTGCTTCCAGGGACCCCAGCTTTCTGTCACCTCACCCCCTCCCGCGTCCATGCTTTCCCTCCTGCTTTTCCCTGCAGGCCACACCTCTGCTCGGTTTCCATGTCCTCCCAGCCAGGCGAGTGTCCTTCCCCCAGTGAGGTCCCGGTCATGGGGGCTGCAGGCCTGGGTGACCACCTCTCAGCCCTCCGTCCCCGAGTTTGCCTCAGCCTCCTGGCCTGCCCCCTCAGGGCCATGTGTCCCCTCGGTCCCAGGCAGGTTCATAGCCCCTCACTTCTCCCCACAGCTCCCATGGCCTTAGCTTGCATATCAGACTCGCACCTGAGACAGTGTGTGTGTGCGGGTGGCAGGGGGACGGGTGGGGGGTAGAGTTTTATTCACCCGGTATTTCTGCATGTGCTGGGCACATGGGCCATTTCACAAGCATCTCAGGAATAAGTACACCGGTGACTTCATCCATCTCCGTGGGAGACAGAAAAGGAGACAGCGAAGTTGGGGCCGGTGCCCAGGCCAGGCCAGGCCCCATCTCGCCGCCTCTCCCGACGTTGCCCTTGCAGCGTCCCCAGACCCACAAGGGAGCACCCTCCTCTTCACTGGGGGAGACCAAGGCTTAAGGCGTTAACGGTGCAGAGTCGCCCAGTGCAGACCCGGCCTGAAGCTCTCGGGCTCCAATCTGGCCACGTTTCCCTAAAATGAGAAACTACAAGTCTGTATCATGAGTGTTAACTCACGGTAATCTAACCCAAAGTTATAGTCAAATCTTACTTCTTTTTCTTTTCTTTCCTTTAAAAATGGATCTGAAGCCTTTGTCCTGGGATACAAGCCAGTTTTCCATAGAGTTAGCAGCCTAGTGTCATTTAAAAGTAAAACAAATCATGATGTCCCAGTGACTGCAGAACCAGGGGAGCAGTCAGAACCTCTGCACACACTCCCTGTGCAAATGTCGGAAAAATAAAGCGCCTCAGCCAGCTGAGGAGACAGGCGCTTAGCTGAGAACTCGGTGCCCGCTCACACTTTCTAACTGAACAGCAGCAGTACGTGCGCTCTCTGAGCCGTCGCCGGGCTGCTCACGGCCTTCATCCCATATGTGCACGACACCTCCTGGAGCGGGGCAGCGTGCAGCCTGAGCAGCTGTGCATGGCAGCCTTCTCTGTGCAGCTCTCACAGAAGCTGCCGTGTGTACCTAGACTCTGGCTGAGCAGATGGATGGGGAAGTCATCAGAGGGCAGATGGCATTTTGCGACAGACATAGCGGTATAACCAGCAGACAGGTGGAGAGATGGCTGAGGGGCCAGGACTGAGCACCAGACAGACCAACAGAGAGCTCAGCGCAGGACAGCCAGCATGCACAGGAGGCTGGGGACCTGTCAGGACTGGGACCCAATCCACAAGAGCAGGGTGGCCGCAGAGCCAGGGGGACTTTTGCAAGGAGACAGCCGTGTGCTCATTAAAGGTGCCCCAAAGCCCCAGCTTAACTCACCAGCAAGGGTCCGGGGGACTGTTAGCACCACCCGCTCATGCACAAATACACAGAGTGCTCAGGACACCCCGGGATGCCTCGCGCGAATGACAGCCGGTGACAGCCTGCCTCCCCACACACCTCAGCGTGCATGTCCTGGGAGGAAGGAACCGCCCCATCCTGTGGCAGGAATAGCGGAAAGAATGCACGGGAGCACCGCCCACCACTCTGACACATGCGTGTGCACTGAGGACAACAGCGGCCTGCTGTGTAGTGTTACACTGGATTACAGGCTCACTCAGACACACACTGCCACTCACTCTCACATACTCACACACACCAAACTCACCTTCGCACACCCTCTCTCCCTCATGCACACTCGCTCTTACACTCACATGCTCTGACACACACCCAGATACTTAGAAACACTCTCACACACGCACACATTCACTCTCATTCACTCACTCACACCCTCACACCCTCACACACTTTCTCAATCGCTCACATACACACTCTCACACACTCACTTGCACAGTCACACTCTCAGACACACACACACAATCTTGACATCACAGGAGCCTTTGGGTTAGGAGTCAGCCTTCCTCCCCAGCATCAACTGAAGAACAGAGTCAGTTAAGGGGACCCATTTAAGTCTTTCACTGTCCATTTCCCAAGTGACAAGGATGAGACACCCTGCGATATCGTTTCTCAACTGTGCTGTGCCTTCGACAAAGCAGCAGAGTCCCCACCCCCGTGCGTCGCCTGACCCTGCAGCTCCGTGCACTCGGAAAGGTCCAGGCCACCAGTCCCCTGGAGTCATGTCAGGCAGTCAGGACCTGCACCCCGTCCTCCCCTGAGGGGAGAACCAAGAGGCCTGGGTTGTCTCCACCACCTTGGAGAGAGGTGAAGAACGCTGGCACTCAGTTCTCCAGACTCACGGCAAGGCAACCGAAGCAGCAAGTATGGGCAGTGGGGGCAGGAGAGGGCCATCCTGTGAATACTGAGGATACCTGCTGCGCCCTCCACCTGCTGTCCTGGAGCCCTGGCCTTGAACCACCGTTTCGTACCCTGCTCAGCACCAGCTCTGGCCGCCTCCCTGACCCTTCCCAGGCAGACCGCAGTGGCCCTGGTCCTGCTCCAGCCCTCCAGAGCTTTGAGGCTGGCAGCGGACGTCAGTCACATTCAGGTGTAAGGATTGGTTGACAACCTCACACACCGAAACACATTTCCGCCGGAGGACAAGGTCCTGCAGTCCTGGGCAACAGCCAGTGGAGGGCTGAAGGGTGTTTGTGTGCGTGAGTCATAACCTGCCTGGGTGCCCTGCAATCACCACACCCCATCAGGGACCTCGCCGGGGGAGAAGACTGCCTGGGGCGAAGGGGCAAAGGACTCGGCTTCCCAACACGCCGCCCGCCATACGTCTTCCAGGTTACACTTCTGAACGGGGAATGAGAAGCAGTGAGCCCTGAAATGGGACAAATGACCCCGATCCTCAGACACCGGCCTCTGACTGCCACGTGGCCTACTTCACGCCTTGGAGGGGGCAATGCCAGCGCTTCCACTGATAGGCCTGAGAATGGTAGCCGACATCTAACTTGGCAAAGTCATATCCTGTGGTGGCTGGAGAATCAAGATGCCCAAAGGCGACAGAGGTTCAATAACCGAACAGTCTGGGGAGCTCCACCTGGATAAACTGAACAGGGGTCACCTCCAGCCCACGTCCAGAACGCAAGGTGGGAGCCCACTGCCTCCTACAAGCTACTAGGCTGGCGGAAAAGTCATGACGCATGTTTGCAACAGATGGCACTAGTTCATTTTCGGAAGTACTAGAGTCATTTGCATCTTAGTAATTGCTATGTCATTTGACAGCTGACAGTTCTAGCTTCATTCTAACAAAAAATTGAGTGATTTGGTTGAGTTTTGGAAATTTTACAAGTTGAAGATGGAAGACAAAACTGTGCATTTTGCCATATTTTATTGTTTTACTTCCATAAAGGGAAGAATGCATGTCACGCTTGTGAAAAGTTGCATAAAGTTTATGGTGACAATGCTCTATAAGAATGTCAGTGCCAATGATGGTTCACGAAATTCCGTGCTGGTGATTTTGATCTCAATGACGCTCCTCAGTCAGGGAGGCCCATTGAGGTTGATGACGACAAAACAAAGGCATTGATCAAGTCAAACCTGCGTTACACGACACGAGAGATTGCAGAAACATTGAATATCCATCATTCAAGCGTTCATGACCACTTGAAAAAGCTGGGATATGTAAGCAAGCTCAATATTTGGGTACCGCATGAACGCAAAGACGCTCATTTGACAGTGCATATAAACATCTGCAATATGCTCATTAAACGTGAAGAAAACGATCCTTTTTTGAAGCAACTGATAACTGGTGATGAGAAGTGGATTGTTTACAACAATGTGGTGTGCAAACGGTCTTGGTCCTGACGTGGTGATTTGCCTCAAATGACATCAAAAGCAGACATTTATCAGAGGAAGGTTATGCTCTCAGTGTGATGGGATTTTAAAGGTGTCGTGTTTTTCAAGCTCCTACCAAGGAACCAAACAATCAATTCAAATGTGTACTGTTGGCAATTGGACAATTTGAATGAATCCATCATCCAGAAATGTCCAGAGCTGGTTAATTGTAAAGGAGTTGTGTTCCATCACGACAATGCGAGACCACACACAAGTTTGATCACCCGTCAAAAATTACTGGAGCTTGGATGGGATGTGTTGTCACACCCACCATATTCGCCTGACCTTGTGCCATCAGACTTCCACTTGTTTCGCTCTCTTCAAAACTCCTTGTGTGGTATAACGTTCAATTCAGATGAGGCTGTAAATCAGCACCTTGTTCAATTTTTCGCAAATAAAGACAGGTCCTTCTATGAACAAGGAATTATGAAGTTCACTGAAAGATGGCAAAAGGTTAGCAAACAAAACGGGCAATTATCATTGATTGATCTTTGTTCTTTATATAAATAAATGACCTTTGAAAAACATAGACAAAATACATCATGACTTTTCTAACAACCCAATACATCACTGTCTCATGCTTTTAAAGGAGCACTTTCAAAATCTTTAAAAAATCACTTGCACATACAGAAATCCCAGTATTATAAAATTAGAGATATATAACAGAAAATATATGTGTAATAAACTTTCAACATCTCACATTTGCTATTTCTTTTCTTTTTTTTATGTTTTGGTAAGAATTACTCTGTAAGTGCCTCAAATATCAATGGAGAGAATCCAGACATCCCTTAATCTTCAGTGTCTTGGGGTTTGTGGCCTTAGACGCATCTCAGATGACTTCATCAAGAAATAAAATATCAGAGAAACACTCTATAGAATCTTGGAATAGAAATCCTTTTCAAAAAGTTGGTTGTTCAACATAGAATAAGTAATGTCTCAGGTAACCAAATTTAAAAAAGGGATTTCTAAAAAACAATAAACTACATAGATGGTGAAATAGTTTAACTGGCAGGTCTTTTCCATGAAAAGGAAAAGATGCCACACAAAGGGAAGAGTGGGAGCCTTGTTTCTGAAAGGCTTTCTGGAGAAAAACGAAGACAAAGTGGGTCATGCTGAAACTCTGCAGAAGAGTCTCCAGGAGACCCCGCTTTACGAGGAGCATGTGTCAGCTACAGCCTGCTGACCCCACGTCCGGGACCCAGCGTGGAGGTGACTCTGCATTTTTGTCCAGCACAGTGGATGGTTCTGACCAATGTTAGCCTGACCCACGATGAGAAATTCTGCACTAAATCACATACACAGTCACTTAGGAAACCCACTTTGAGAAAATGAGTATATTTAAAGTTATGTATGTATTTTCTAGGAGCAGATTGACCTTAGAAAAAAGTATTGTTTCTAATTTAGCCCTCTGGCCCAAAGACAAGGAAGAAAACACATGCACAATTCCACTGAATAAACTGGAAATTTCCACTTGATTTGCTTGAAGAGATGAGAAAGCATTTCTAAGGAGACTGCAAATGGGGGACAGTGACCACACTCGTCAGGGGTGAACTGCTTCATCTCTGTGTGTCATCCTCACTGACCAATGGCTGGCGGGGGTCCAAATGGTCCTCCTATTTTTACCACAAAGGCGTTTGGTTTGGCTTTTGGGGCTGGCCTGAGTTTGCATGATGCTCTGAGTTGCTAGACTGTACTGATTTTAGGACACCATTTACAAACAGAAAGATTTAGAAAACAGCTTCCGTGTTCAAACCCTGACCCTTTCATTCTGTTGCTCTCCTCCACTAACCATCCAAATCTTCATGTTTATATAAACTAGTGAACCCACATCTGTTTACAAAACACATTCAACTAGCCCAGCAGAGCCCACCACGGTCAGTCCTGCCAAAATTCCCTCCCTTTGGGATGCACTGCTCAGTTAGGAATCTCCCCAAAAACAAGACATTTCAGGAAGTTCTACTGAAATCACTCCCCTTCTGATGTTCACGCAGGGAGCAGAGCCAAGACCCTGGAGGTCAGGGCTCCATCATGGGATAAAGGTCCCTTTGGTGGTTGTGGGCCACAGAAGACCACCCCACAGTTGGGGAAAGAAGGCTTTGGGGGCCGAGAGCTCAGCCCATCCAGGGGATGCCAGCAGAGCAGCTCCCACCAGAGAAGCTCAGACCCATCACAGAAGCTTGGCCAGACCTGCCTTAAGCAATTAACCCAAAATGCTCACGCAGATAACCTGTTAGTTACACTATAACTACAGTTTCCTTTGAGACCAGGGGAAAATAGAATTATCAGTAAAACTGATTAACTTAAAATATTAATGGAGCACTTTAGAAACATTCACCATGTGATACAGAAATGAGCTTTGCACTTAAAACACTTAATTATCAACCTCAACACTCAGGACGATTTTCACATGATGCCCCATCCCAGGGGCGGGGAAGAGGGTGGGTGGTCATAGGTGTTTCCTATCTGGCATCTGCACATTTGGAAGGAGGGCTTTGAAAATCACTAACCTGACAAGTCTGCCAATACTTGACAACGCCTGCCGGGAGAACTATGGCAGGGCGGAAGTCCTGACTCACACATTCCCCTCCTGCTCGAACCACCGTGGGAAACAAGAAACCTGGAGGTCTCCGTCGGTCCGCCTGATCAAACGGGGACAAACATACTGGCACTTTGTCTACAGCTTCTTGTTTTGTTCCCTGTCACTGACACTGATTCAACAACAGTGTCTTAGCTGAGTCAGGGAATGGCCAAGAGTGCAAACCTAAATGCTTTCTGGAGTGGCATTTAAGGGATAATTATAAATGAAATGCACCTGTTATTTAAAAAAAAAAAAGACATAAGGGTTTCCAGTCAAGATGGCAAAGTGGGTCAACACTGAGCTCACCTCCTCTCACAACCACAACAAAATTACAACTAAACTGCAGAACAACTATCATTGAGAATCGCCTGAAGTCTAGCTGAACAGAAATCCTACCTCTAACAACATATAGAAGCCACCTAGAGATTAGTAGGAGGGGTGGAGACACGGAATGGCCTGGTCTCACACCCACGTGTGGCGGTTACAATCAGGAGGGATATCTCAATTGCAAGGTACCCCTGAAGAGCAAGGGGTCACAGCCCCACGCCAGGCTCCCCAGCCCAGGGTTTCAGTGCCAGGGAGAGACGTCCCCATGACTTCTGGCTGTGAAAACCAGTGGAGAGGCTGGCTGAGTGAGCCGGAGGGCTGCTGGAGCCCCAGGCATTTCTCTTAAAGGGACCATGCATGGACTTACTTGCCGACGGAATCACTGGCTCTGAGCTCCACCACTAGGGCAGCAGCTGGAGAGGTGACAAGGACTCACGGGGGTGGGGTGGGGGTAGGGGAGAAACTGAGTTGTCTGGCTTCAGGGTGAGGACTTTTGGGGCAGCTTTCTCCTCGACAGAAGCCACTGTTCCTTTGTCGAGCCCTCCCCTCTCTCAGTGGACAGATGCAGGTGGGCACCATATCTGAGTTTCCATCAACCTGGCTGACACTGTTAGCCCTGCCCTGGTGATTCCCTGAGACCCCACCCCACCCAATTTCTTGGCCCTCCTAAGCCACTTCCAATGGCTTTGCCATAGAAACAGCCTGTCTTGGCTTATGTTGCTCACATTCCTAAAACCTCTCAAAGTTCACAAACCCCAGACAAGCAGTATCTGGCCTCAGCATGTCCCATTCCTCTTGCTAAGCAGCCCCAAGTCCAGCACTAGCTGCAGCCAGCCTCACTTCACAGCTCAGCCTCTCCCAGGTGCCTCCAAGGCCAGTACAAATGGCAACCAGCTGCAGATCGCTTTGTAGCTCATACCAAGTAGCCCCAGGCAGGGCACAGGGAGCAGCTGACCTTGGCCTGCACCAGAGCCACTCCCAAAATGCTCAGAAACAACACACCTGGTGGCCAGCTTCGGACCACACCACAGCATCACCCAACTACCCACAAATGACACACTCAAAGGGCAGGCTGGGAAGGCACCAGAGCCCCACTAAAGCGAGTCCTGCTCCACAGGATCAGCCCCTGCACAACTGCTCCCCCACTGTAGTCACAGCCAGTCCTCACAACCAATCAGCCCGAGGGTCAATCCCTCCCACAGATGTGCCAACAGCAACCAAGACTCAACTACAAGAGGAGGGCACACACAACCCATACAAGGGACACACCTGCAGCGCCTGGCTCAGGCGACCATGGAGACTGTGCCACTGGGTCCCATTGGATACCTACTACACTAAAACTGGGAGACACAGCAGCCCTACCTAATACACAGAAACAAACACAGGGAGGCGCCAAAATGGGGAGACAAAGAAACTTGTTCCAAATGAAAGAACAGAACAAGGCTCCAGAAAAAGAACTGAACAAAACGGAGACAGGCAATCTACCAGAGTTCCAAACACTGGTTATGAAAATGCTCAATGATCTCAGGGGGAACTTCAACAAAGAGATAGAAAACGTAAAAATGCAGATAGAAAATATTTAAAAGAACCAGTCAGAAATGGAGAAAACATTACAGGGAGTCAATAGTAGATTAGATGAAGTAGAGGATCAAATCAGAGATTTAGCAGCTAAGGTAGCAGAAAGCACCTAATCAGAACAGCAAAAAGAAAATCCAAAAAAATGAGGGTAATTTAAGAGATCTCTGGGACATCAAACATACCAACATTTGCATCATAGAGGCACCAGAAGGAGAAGAGAGAGAACGAGGAATTGAAAACCTATCTGAAGAAAAAATGATGAAAACCTTTCCTAACCTGGCAAAGGAAATACACATACAAGCCAGGAAGCCCAGAGAGTCCCAAACAAGATGAAACCAAATGGGCCAACACCAAAGCACATTATAATAGAATGCCAAAGGTTAAAGACAGAGAGAATCTTAAAAGCAGAAAGGGAAAAGCAGTTAATTCTCTACAAGGGAGCTCCCACAAGACTGTCAGCTGATTTCTCAACAAAAACTTTGCAGGCAAAAAGGGACTGGCCCAAAATATTCAAAGTGATGAAAAGCAAGAACCTACAACCAAGAATATACCCAGCAAGGCTGTCATTTTAAAACTGAAGGACAAATAAAGAGCCTCCCAGACAAGAAAAACCTAAAGGCGTTCATCACCACCAAACCACTATTACAAGGAATGTTAGAGGGACTTCTTTAAGAAGAAAAAAAGATAAAAAATCTGAATAATAAAATAGCAATAGCTACATATCTATCAACAATTACTTTCAAAGTCAATGGATTAACTGCTCCAATCAAAATATAGGAGGGCTGAATAGATAAGAACACAAGACCCTTACATGTGCTGCCTACAAGAGACTCACTTCAGATCGAAAGACACACACAGACTGAAAGTAAAAGGATGGGAAAAGAAAGTCCATTAAAATTAAAATGGACTGTGGTAGCAATACTTATACCAGAAAAAATAGACTTTAAAACAAAGGCTATAACAAGAGACAAAGAAGGACCCAGTAATTTCACTTCTGGGTATTTATCCAAAGAAACCCAACACGAATTCAAAAAGATATATGTATCCGTATGTTCACTGCAGCATTATTTACAACAGCCAAGACATGGAAGCAATCTAACTGCCCATCAATGGAAGAATGGATAACGAGGTGGTACATTTATACAATGGAGAATCACTCAGCCATAAGGAAGAATGAAATCTTACCATTTGTGACAACATGGATGGACCTAGAGGGTATTGTGCTAAGTGAAGTAAGTCAGACAGAGAAAGACAAACACCATATGCTTTCCCCTACATATGGAATCTAAAGAATAAAATAAATGAACAAGCAAAACAGAAACAGACTCAGAGATACAGAGAACAAACTGATGGTTGCCAGATGGGAGGGGGGCTGGGGGCTGGGTGATAAAAGTGAATGGATTAAGAAATACAAGTTAGTAGTTACAAAATAGTCATGGGGATGTGAAATGCAGCATAGGGAATATAGTCCATGGTATGGTAATAACTATGTACAGTGCTGGGTGGGTACTAGACTTCCCGGGGTAACCGCTTCATAGATTATGTTAATGCCTGACCCCTGCGCTGCGCACCTGGAAACTAATATGATATTGTATGTCAACTGTAATTGAGAAATAAAGAATTATTAAAAAACAAAAACTATAGTTGGTGCTTCCTCTGAAATGTAGATGGCTTTGCAACTTTTTGCCGTAGTTTCATTACATATACAGTAAATCTTTTCACCTCACAGATATTACATTGAATTTTTTAAAAAGTCTAAATAAGAATAACCCATGCCAGGAACACGAATCCTTGAGTCCAAGGAAAACGATCGTTGAGCAACAGGAAATGTGTCTAATAAACTCAGTAAACATGTGAATGCAGAACCCACCTTCCCACACTTACGGAGATCCCCTTCCCATGCCTGCGACCGCTCGCGGACACCTCCCTGCTGTTTGCATTTAGTTCGACTGCTTTGGTCTGGTGTTAACTGCACACCCACTGCCATCATGGGCAGCTCAGGGCGCTGAGACAAGCCCAGGCCACAAGGGGCGTCAGAGGAGCGGCCGGTGGGGGGGTCCTGCTCTGCAGGCCTCGGCCCAGGCAGCGTCCTTGGGGAGGGGAGTGAGTGGGCTGACGCTCTGGCCTCCGGCCTGCCCGCCTGCTTCCCACACCCGGCCTTGGCAGACATGGAAGTAAACACATGGCAGGTGCGCCCTGCATCCAGCAGCGGCTGAGGAATCTGACCTCTGGGACAAGTGCCGAGGGCCAGACAAAGCCTGTGCTCAAATACTATGAAAAATATGCTTTCTTCTTGAAGCTTTTGGAAACTCACTGCAGCTAGGGAATCGAAAGGACAAGGAGGAGCGACGTCCTCGTGTGGGGAGCCAGCAGGCAGGGACCCGACCCTCCGTCCCGTCCGCCCTCCCGGACGCTGCCCAGACTGTCTGCTGAGGCTCCCCAGCGACCAGCTCCACAGGCCCCGAGTTTGGCCCCAGAGCGTTCTCAAAGCCCTCGATTTCATCTGGATTCACATCAGGCTTTCACAAAATGTGCCATTTGAACAAAGAATGTCACAGTGAAAAAAGAGTCAGTCTATAAAAATCACAAACCAACACAAGAATGTGTCCACGTGCAATCCCATGTGAGTCAAACTTCCTGAGGTGGAAATTTCTACAAAACTCTTTGCAGCTAATGGCCCATCAATCTAGAACCTCAGGTCCCTAAGCAGCATCTACGTCTTGACAACTGGAGAACATCTCTCCATGTTGAGGCCAGAAGTGCTGGGAGAGACACGACTGTCCCTAACTTCGCTCTCTCGCTGTTGAAACTTATGAGCAGGGCTGCCTCCTACCTGTACCCAATAGAATTTGAAAACAAAATCTACAGACGGTGAGAACTGTAGGACCAATGACTATTTGGGGCTAAGTAGAGAATATACAAACCAACAGGGAAATTCATTTTCATTTAAAAAAAATGAGTATGTTGAAGCTTTGGAGAAAGTGGCAGGTTAAATAAAGAGGAAAGAAATGCAAAAGGTTCCCTTCTGTGAGGGAGGGGACCAGGTCTACAGACACAGTCGGGGGAAAATATCTCCCAGAAGCAAGTAGCCCACCATCCAGGGTGGAGCTTTGTGTGGCATGTGGAGCCCCCGTCCTCTCACAACGCTGGCGCTTCAACCCGCCCATGATGACAATCGGGCACCCACCATATCCTGGGGACATAAGGTCGTTGTTTTATCTTGGGCTTCTGAGGTGCGTTCAGGCACCTGGGCATGCCACGCACTATTTGATCTGTAATTTCCCTCTCTGGTATTTTATGCTTTTTATTCCTCTCCCAAATGGTTGTCTTTAATACAACATCTGCCATCCCAGAGATCTCTGTTTCTACGATGGTCGAATAAAGTTAGCTAGCACAATCCTGAGAGAAATCTGGACACTGTCAAAATATTACCACCTACAAGTTCAATAATAATATTTCTAATCTGTGCCACATGGTATCTTCAGGTTGGTCCCTCTGTGGTTTGTGGGAATATTATAATTGTCACATCTGGCACTTTGGTTTCTGAACCTTAGATGCAGAGGGTACGTTAAAAAACAATGGAAAAGAACTAATTGAACACTCATGAAACTGATTATATCTGAGCCAATCACTTGCCAATAAACCCAAAGGGTTTTTCCCTTCCTGGAGAACTTGTCTGTTCCTCCACAGTAAAAATAACACGCCAGCTGCCCGTCCGGTAGATTTGGGATGCATTACAGCGTGACCGTTAATCACTGTGGGACCGATCATCACGGGCCAGTGCGAGTGGCCATCGACAAGGAGGGCGATATGAAATCCTAGGATAAACTGCGATAGAGCACAGAGCCCATCCGGCTTCATTCCAGTGGGCCTCTCCACCAGCAAGTCCCTCGCCACGTCCTCCCCGGCCCCCGCCCCGCCCCGCCTGGACCTGGGCCGCTGTCTCCTGTGATCATCCAAAGCGCTAGCAAAGAGATACATGTTCAGGCTGGTGCTTTCTGTAAGTGCAGGATGCGGTCCAGGAGTGCCCTAATCTCCTGTCCTCACTCTCCACACACCTCGCTTCATCTCACCATTTTTACCTCACTTCGGGGGCCATGTTCCTTCCCCCACATCTTCACATTCCTTCGCATTCTGGAATCAAATTCCTTCACTGTCTACCTGCATTACATGGAGAAATCAAAACGGCAGACTTCAGCGCCTCTCAAGCCACACGAAGTAACTGCTGTTGCCCTCCTGTTGTTAGGGAACAATCTTTGTGGATGTTTCAACAGATACATTGGAACTTTCTAGAACCATCAACTTCCTCCAGCTCCAATTTCCCCACCACTGATGTTCCTATTCAGTAAAATGAGATTGTCCTTAAAATAAATAGGAAAAGTGAGATATCACTTAACACTATGCAGATCATTCTCATCCTGCATGTTAATATGTTGGTTTTCAAGTTTGCATCAGTGGTGTGTTTTAGGACCGAGAGCCTGAGACCTGGGTGGCAGGGGCGGCTTGCCAGGTGACACAGGGACTCGCAGCAAGCTGTCCCGCAAGCCCACTTCCAATTTCCTGCGGGAATGGACCGTTTTAATCCAGAGTGTCCTCAAACTCACATGGGACCTTCACATTAGAAGATCTTTCAGCATAGTGTAAGCAGCTTCCAGCAGTGATGAAGGTCATGTTAGTCTCAGACACTGGGGGAATGTCAGTCCCTCTGACTGTCTGGTCATCTGCTGGGTCCTTTCTGCACGCCGTTCTGGTCCCGGTCGCTTTCTGGGCAGTGGGACCCCTGGGCCAGACCCTTCTCCACGTGCTCTAAATTCCCCACGCACCCCACCTGGCGCCTTGGCACAACGTGCAGCCTGCGTGTTCCACCCCTGTGATTCCACATCAGTCATCAGAACGCACCTGCGGGCAGTGCCGGGCGTGCGCCTTTCACAAGCTGAGAGAGCTGGGCCTTGCGGGACCCCCAGCAGGAGGACAGGGGACCACCCGTGCAGCAGAGGCTCTGGGGACCCGAAAACAGAGCAAAGCCTGCCTGGGAGGAGGCGTGGAGCCCAGAAGGCCGCGTCTGGTAGGGACGATGATTTGGTCCCCAGATGCCGCCGGGCAACTGACACGGCACATTCACGACTCCATTGCCAAGGCGAAGTTTCCCCAAGGACAGTCTGTCATGGCTCAGCGTGAACTCTGAGGCAGGGGAGCAGCTACATCGGCGGGTTCTGGGGCCCCAAGTCATCAGGCCGCCAGAAAGTGCCTAAGAGTGAGCGCAGGAAATCAGAGGACAAGGGGAGGGAGGGCACAGCGCCAGCTCTTGCTGCATCAGGACGAGAACCACCATGAAGGGTCCTGTTGAAGTAAAACTACATGAAGGGGAAAGAAAGTCGAGAGGAAGGCAGCCGGAGGGACGACACTCCTGAGGACCTGCCATGCGTCACG
Organism: Hipposideros armiger; assembly: GCF_001890085.2. Taxonomy (NCBI): domain Eukaryota; kingdom Metazoa; phylum Chordata; class Mammalia; order Chiroptera; family Hipposideridae; genus Hipposideros; species Hipposideros armiger. The sequence continues at coordinate 875,715 of NW_017731649.1, read as the reverse complement.
AGTGAGCCCATTGTGAGCGTCACACCCTTAACCTACAACATCCCAGCTTCGAGTCACAGTGCCCTGAAAACATCGAGTGGATGTGAAACAACGACAGAGATGGAGCCACCCCTCCGGCCCCGGATGTTCAAACAGGGCGAGGTGACCTGTGGCCTGGGCCTCAGCAACACTGTGCCCCAAAGCGCTGTTTGCGAGGGGGACAAGAAAGCAGACCGTATAATGACCAGACTGATGACGACAGCACTGAAAACTAAAAACATTGTTTACAATCAGCGTCACTTGTCATGTGATCTGCACGGAGAGCAGCGCCTTCCTTCTGTGGAGGTCACTGTCCCCTCCCCTTCTCATACACACCGTCGCCTTCGTCTCCTCATCGGAATGTTATTTGGGCTCCTGCCTGAACCAGCGCTTCCCGAGTGGCTGTTCTGATTGATCTCAAATAAACGCTGTCGCCTCTCACTTTGTAAGGTCTCTCGTTTTAGGTTCACACAGACATGAGCACCAGCATAACATGTGTGCAGTCAGTGTTGCAGGAGTGACGGGCGGTGTCCCTAAGACACAGCCTCTTTCCCCGCTGGGTGTGTGTTTAGTTTGCGGACTCACCAAATCTGATTACACACCGTGGATCTCCATGTATGTCAGGTAGCTCGTGTCTATTCACACATTTCCACCAAAATCAGCCCCGCATAATAATAATGAACGTGCAGTACCACAAAGGTCTGGATGCTGAAATCGTTCTTGTTGAAATCTGACCTTAACTTCCCCTTTAAACATTGAGGCAGCCAAAGCGAGTGGCAGGAAGTCGGGGAGGCTGAGCCACCCACTAGGCTGCACAGCTGAGCAGGTTCCTGGTGCACGAATCCAGGGGACACTGTGACCCCGGCCAGAATACGGCTGCAGCCCTTGGCTGATTTTCTCAGATGCAAACTGCATTGACCGTATCTCCCGTCTGATCCACCGCACCAGGAAGTCACCCGGCCGCTGCCCGCCAGCCATGTGTCCCTGGCACTACGCTTCACCTCTGTGTCTGATTTCCTCGTCTGCAGAGTGGGATACCCAGGGCCCCCACTGCACCGGGGTTGTGAGAGGCACAGGAGTTTCACCGCAAACGGGCCCTGAGTACAGCAAGTATTACGTTAACTGCTATTCCCACATTGTTAATTATCAACAATTTCCATAAAATTAACCTGCTAATTATGCTGGTTTCCAAGATGCACTTAATAAATTAGCACTTAAATATTTTCAAATGAGAGCAACACTATGCCTAACTGAAGGCCCCAGCTTTCGGAGTCCTTCACACGGAGTTGGCATTCATGCCAGTGCAAGGGTCAGGAGGCTTCCTGGGGGGAAGAGCTGGTGTTAGCGGACGGTGAGGGGCAAACGGAAGCCCGGAGCGCCCTGCCAGGCCGCGCCAAAGCAGCAAGGAGCCTGGCGGGGGGGTCAGGGAGGGCTGGTCCGCCCAGGAGCTTCCGTTTCTGCCCGCCCCCACCCAGCACAGGAGCTGTGGAGGGAACAGGCTGACAAGGACAGACGGGGTCATAGGGTGTGGCAGTGGGACATGACAGTGTTCCTTACAGCACAGAAGACCCAGCTCGGAGCTGCTGCAGACGCCATGAGCGGCACGTCCAGGGGTCACGGCCAGAACGGCCGGCACCAGAGCCCCACCCCAGGACAGGCGGCATCCTGACCTCCGGGGGCATGGCCCACCTCCACCGGAGGCCAGCTAAGTCCTCCCACCCACTGGCCACCAGTCAGCGGGCCACGGGAGGCGTCCTCCACCCGCGAGCCCGAGCAGCCTTGTCTCTGGGCCGCGCCTGCAGGATTCCGCCATTGCCAGGTAGGCCCCTCGGTCTTTCTGGAACAAATCCAGGAGGCCCGGCTTGTGCTAAACTCCACGTCAGAGTCTGTCTCACAGGGGCCTACGGTGACCCTTCCTCACTGCGCTGAAAAGGACTGGCCATGGGCTGTGCCACCAACATCACCTGGTGAGGCAGCAGCCCCGAGGTGAGGGAGCCACGAAACAGGAAAAGGAAAGAAGAACCAGCAGAGGGGCGTCCCCGGCAGAACGGGAGAGAGAAGGAAAGACAGGCAGGGAACAAAACGGAAGAGCCAGCGCTTCCCCTCCGCTGGCCGACTGTCCCCCACCAGGGCCACGCTGGCTTCCAGCAGGACCCAGACACAGTGGGGACTGTGGTGCCGGGAGTGCAGCCTGAGCACCTGTGCAGGGGCCTGAGCGCAGGCCGCCCACGGAGGGGGCTCGCAGAGGATTCACGGCCCCCGGGCCCTGCGAGATGGCTCCAGCCACGCGTATCTGCTTAGAATCTGGCACCCTGCGTGTTTACAAGCGATGTGTCCAGGGCACTTTATAATTACAAGGCGCCCCAGAGGCAAAACACGGGGATGAAGTAATTACAGCTCAGTGCGGGCGGCACGAGCACCATTTGTCACCGCTCCACTGTCACCAGCTCCTGAGGTGGCGGCCACGCCAGGCACTGTGGCTGCTTTGAAGTCTGTTGGTTTTTTAGTGTACAGGGTGGAATCGCATTTTCACTCAAAGTGTTTAAGCACATCCCACCGACGCGCTCCCGGGGGAGTCCGGAGACCCAGGGACCCCGCCAGGTTATGACAAACAAGACAGAGCGAGAATGGAGTACGCAGCCATGGTGGAGTCTTGGGGGACTGCGGACAGCAGGCTGGACCCGCTCTTCCAAATTCTGTACTGTTTGCCAGAATGGGCAAAACTGGGCATGATGCAGAAAACCAGCCATTTCACCTTCACGTGTGTGCCGCTCCTGGTGGGGTCCTAACTGTTCCTATCACCCCTTATGTGTTTATTTCCCGAGCGCACCTCCAGCAGGCAGAGAAAGGAGGCGACGTTCCTCAACCTGCTGCCTGACAACCTGCCCGTGTCCTCCTTCCTGTCCCCTCCCCGGCCGCCCTGCACAGCGAGGGTCCCTCCACGCTCAGCTGGCGTGCACGCAGGAAGCATCCTCTCCTAACAGTACCCATCGTCCACACTCCAGAAAGCACAGGAACCCTCTGTCCCATGTCACCTTGACCTGGAGCGTTTTGAAAACCTAGCACTACCTGGAGGATTCACTTGTAAAGGACACTTGCTCTCCGAAGCTTTGATGCCAGAAAGGAAGGACCTGTTTCCAAAAGTCGGCACTGTCACCAGTAGCACCAAGAACCGTGTCCTGGAGGCCCTGCTAAAGGATCTGAGGGTCCAGAGGCAGGAAAGGTCATGGGCACGGGAAAGGACACCCATCTGCCCGGCTTTGAGAGTCCACACGAGGCCGGCCAGATGGAGGTCGGCCCCGGGGAGCACTGCCCCCCAGAATAGCCACAGCCACTGCCGGTCGGTCCATGGCTCGCATGCCGCCTACCATGGCTCACACAGCACAGACCGAGCGGCACAGTGTGCCCCTGCTGTAAGATGGGGCGGCGAGCGAGGCAGCCAAGGGCCTGTCCTCAGCGCCGGGCTGCACCAGGGTCCTGCCTGCCCACCTCCGCCCCTGCCCAGCCCTGGGGAGGCCGCCTCACTCCTCCAGGTGGCTTTCTGCCCACACCCAATACCCAGGGGAGACTTCATGTCCCTCACGAAAAGTCCCCTTGCCCCTTCCAGCACAGCCGGACACACTGAATGCCGTGCGATTTGATTTACCTACTTCACTGGGGGTTTCCCCTTCCTCATCGAAGCCCATCGTTCTGCAGGACGGGCTTGAAGAAAACCCCAAAAGCAAACTGACGGGGACGAGCCAGTGACCTGCGTCCTGCCCTGGGGCACCGCTGGGCCAGCCCCCCCACCTGCAGATGCAGTCGGAGTCCGCCCCCCACCATGGGCCACCCTGTCCCTCGGGCACTCCGGGGGGTGAGGGCGTCACCTTCTGAAAACTGGGACCCCGCTGCTGCAGACCCACAGAGGACCATTCTGAACAAAAATAGTTCTCAACAAAACTGGGAAAGCCAGAAAGCATTTGGAGAAGAAAGGTGGAACAAAAGTTGGGGGTTTCTTTTAAAAGGCTGGTTACCGCTTGGCTCTCAGTCAAGTTCTGGCTTAGTTCACATACTTGCCTCAGACATTTTAGCTCAGGGGCCCCAGCCCTCCCGGGGGCCTCTCATCCTCCTGCCCAACAGGCGACCTGACCCCCATGGGACGTGTGGGAACCGGGCTGCCTCGGCTGGGAGGGGCGGGGCCGACTGGAGGCCCCCCCCCCAGCGCTGCAGGTCGGACTGCGGCCAGCCAGGTCATGGGGAGAGGAGAGCTGGGAGTGACCACAAGCACAGCGGACACAGGGCAGAGGCCTGGAGGGGGAGAGGCAGGGAGAGCCAAAGACAGAGAGGGACAGAGACAGAGAAATATTTCTAATTTTCTACCTTTGTTTTGCCAATGAAATTCTTTGCCGTTTTCTGTTAAATTTGGGGGTACAGTAAGAAGAGCAAGGAAGGGATCTGGGGGGAAGGACGGACGTGACAACACATCCCAAGGAGGGGCAGCAGGGCCTGGGGGTGCCCTAGTACCCGACGCACTCTGGACGCATGCCCAGCTCTCCCTGCTCCTCAGGACCCGCCGTGTCTCCTGGGGCGACCTCAGCACATACACGTAGACACGTGGGCGTGCGCCTGCCACTAAAGAGACACAGGGCTCAGAGCAGCCAGCCTGATTTCCCAGGACACGGGGCGCTGCCTCCCACCCGAGCGTCCAGGGCTCAGCCGTGGGGTGTTGGCGACACGTGTCTCTTGCTGCCTGGGTTGCAGCCCAGGACCCCCGGAGGCCCAGGGGAAGCCCCGGCATCAACCTGCCGGCTACCCAAGTCTCCCAGGTCACTGCAGGGACAATGACATGGGCTCGGCTGAGCCTGGAAATACGCGCCTGGCTCTGAAGTCATGGCGGCCTGATGGAAAACTCAGGACCGCAGGAGTGGTCCCCCCCCCCATGACCTTTACAAATCAGAGCCTGGGGGACAACCTGCAGCTGTCGCCAGAAATGCACACTTTTCTTTGTCACCTAAAAAAGAACACAGAAAAAGGCAGCAGACGTGAGGGAGGGGTAAAGGCAAGGTGGTGTACATTTGAATGGGGCCCAATAATGATTTTCAAAAATGTCCTTCAGATTTCTGGGTGCAAAGAAATGTGGATGGTCGTGAAACTGATGCCAGCCAGCGGCCGGTAAGAATGTGGCTGAGGGAGCTGGGAGCTGGCATGTCACCCTCCCGGAGCCCTCTCCCCGTGACGTGTGTGTGTGTGTGAAGACTTCGTGGGACAAAGGAACCATCAGAAGGGACGCTGTGATTTCCCGCAGGCGACTGTTCTCCGGGGCGACACCCGAGTGGAGAGTCAGCGTGTCTGTGGCCTCCGTCCTGCAGAGCCCTGGCGCGGAACGCCACTTTGGCATCGAGACCGAGGGCAGCCTCTGCGGCGTCCGGGCCGCGGCCCACGAGCAGCTCTGCAGACCTCGGTGTTTCCGGCCCAAGTCCCACTTGGGTGACACTGCGCTCTCGTCACCCAGCTGAGCGACAGCACGGACTCCAGCACGCCCGCCCCGGACTCCCAAGGAAGGT
>NW_017731649.1:849401-869824 GCF_001890085.2 Hipposideros armiger | reverse complement strand
CGCGGGACCCGCGGCCCCACCTGCGCCCAGCGGGGTCGCAGCAGGAGGGACGCCCAGCGCGGAGGAGACCCAGGGCTCCGCCTGGATTCCGCCTCCGAATGGAAACGAAGATCTGCCCCCGGCAGCTCCCTGCAGGAGATCCATCTTTTAAGCATGAAGCCCGATTGGCAGGGGCGCCGCTGGGGAGCCGGCCCGGCGGGAACGCCGGACGTGTAGGCTCAGGTCAGAGCTGTTACTCACTTCCCTCACCCCGAGGGGCTTCCAGAAACCCGAAGCGCACACGCCCACGGGACGCAGGCAGCTGCCTGGCACGGGCACGGGCGCAAACAGGACACACACAAAGCCCGAGCGCTCGCTGGGGGCAGGGCGCCAAGCGGAAAGGCAACTTACCTGTTACACAGACGTCTTCATCCTCCCCCCCACCACCACCCCCACACCCCGCAGACGCAGCCACCTTGTCACTTGGGAGGACGTGTGTGTCTCCAGGAGGCGGCCCAGCCTGTGCACAGGGCGCTGGAGAACGGGCCTCACTCACCAGGTGTCCATGATTGCATTAGCGTAAACGTGTTAGAGTATGATTCACAGTAACGTGTCCTTGGGAGTCAATATAGCATTTTATCGACGACTTTTAAGTCGTTAACTCTGGGGAGGAGGCGAGGAGGGGCAGATGCACCCAGGTCTCCTGGGGAGGTTTCGCCAGCAGCGAGTCAGGCAGCAAAAGGCAATTAACCCTGAGCCGCCGTCCTCTCCTCGGAGTGAGGCCTGGCCGGGCCCAGGAACACAGAGGGGGTTCAGCCAACCTGCACAAACCGGAAGGAACTGTTCCAGCCTGGGGTCATGGCCTCAGGACGCAGACCCAGTTTCACAGCAACAATACACACAGTTCCACTACAGGTTCAAAAGATTCGAACAACTGCCTGGAGAGACGGGCTTGGCAGGGCCTCCAACTAGAAAGTGACTTGAGAAGGTCAGCCTCGCTCACACTGGTGCCATCCTGCAGGGTCAGCTCCACGCGTGGGGACCACTGCTGCTGAGCTACTGTGTCTGGGATGGGGGCCACATTCGTCCAACAGCACTGACCCAGCAGCACCCAAACGGACAGGGTTCAGAGCAGGAAGGGGGAGGAACGCAAGGCCTGCAACCCCTTCAGACGTGGAGCTCAGAGGCTGATCACTCACTCAATCCCCCACAGAGTCCTCCAAACCCTGGAAGAGAACCCAGGACTGAGAATAAAGGATGGGGTGGGGGACAAAGGAGGGGTCCTGTCTTCAGACAACCTAGTCATCTTCTTTAAATACATAAATAAGTGGCCCATGGAAACACACAATGTCAGTTCTTACTGACTCATCAATAGCTGAATTTCTCAAGGTGATGTGACTCTCCAGCTGCATTGAAAGCAGTTCTTGCAGAGAGGCACCGACAGCGTCTTACACAGGGGCCGAGACGAGCCCTCCTATGACACACCTTCTTCCGCAGCGAATGGCCTTAGCGCTGGGCACGAGGGTGGTCCAAACATCTGTCTTTTAATGTTCAGAACTGCGTTTCCCCGTCTTCCAAAGACGAGGGTCCCCTGGTCCAGACTCCGTCAGGCGTGGGCAGGAGAAAGGGCCCTGCCCTCGCTCTCCTTCGCTCCCTTTTTCCCCTCCCCCACTGACAGACAAGCACATCTCATGAAAGCAGCAGTGACAGCAGGTTGACTGAGGCTTATGCACGTGGGATGACTGGGAGGAAAATCAGGGGGGTTTGTGCTGAGAGTGGGTCCTGGCTGGTGGCGGTGGGGACTCGACAGGTATACCCCGTGTCTGCTTTTACCCTGCCGTTCCCACGGCGAAGCACGTAACAGTCCCTCTTAACACAGGTGTATTAAAACACTCAACTTGGAGACGAAAGTGTGACGGGACAGCTTGACACACCATCCGCAGAGCGTCAGAGCTGCTGGCACCTCACGGAGGGCACCAGCAGCTCTGAAGACCCAGGGCACACACCGTCTGGACCCCGGAGCCCCCAAACTGGCCACAAACTTCCAAACGCAGTCATGTCACAGTCCTGACCCTGCTCGCCACCACGATATGGCAGGATACGACCTTCTGTTTTCCAAAGATCATTATTTTAAGTTACTCTTAAGTGTACTGTTTTGTTTTGTTTTTTAATTCTTCATTCCACAGACCCGAGGCCTGTGTGGAATGAATGAATATACAACTGAAAAGAGACAATGCACTAAATTCTGCTCTAATACCTTCATTCAAATCTTGTGAATCATTTTTAAAATTATGAGTACACGTGGGATTTATTTCTTATGTTGTAACTTCTATTTCATATTTTAAAGTGATTGATTCTTATCAATGGGGCGACTGTAGCTTATGAAGTCTTTTTAATTTCAATTTGATTTCAATTATAAGGAAGGATATGAGTGGCCTCTGAAACTGATGAAAGTTATGCAGAGTGGTTCTGTGACATTTCTTTTGATTTGTATATTTTCCCTCAATGTTCTAACACAAGTAAGAAAAGTGCAAGTGTGTGAATGAAATCCACTTTGCATCCATTAATAGTAGTACTCAGAAAACCAGAATGAGCGACAGTGAAGAAAAGGCCAGTCCAGGTTCCCTTCTGAAGATGGGCTAAAAATGTGGTTCCGTGTGAACAAAGAGGGAGGAAGTGGGTAATCAGAGGTAAGAGACTGAACACTGGGGTCAGGTGTTGAGCTACCGTTAGAGCGACACCGCCAGACCCAGTCAGAGTTCTGATGAAATTGGAAGCGTTGGGGAAGCACGTCTGCCCAATGCAGAAGCTGCGTTAAAGCAACACACATCCTGCCATCTGAAAACCGAGATGCACCCTGAGAAATCAAGACCATCAGCCTGCCCACTCAAGAGCGCACCTTCCCTCCCGGCGCATGTGCTAGAAATCTTCTCTCCGTCAACACCACGGTGCAGCTCCCTCGTGGGCGTGAGCTCCTGTGGCCTCGGTCACACCAGAGCCAGCGCACGTCTTGTCCTGGCCCCACGGGCAGCAGGCGCCTCCTCTCCTGCTGCTCCTGAAAGCTGTGGAGTGGGGGGGACTCCCAGTCACCGAGAGGGCCCCCAGGTTCAGCTCCATGTGGTCTTCATGGGGCAGAAGCACGTCACAAAGGGCCCCACGCCGTCCTCTGGGCGCAGTGCTTCTTCCCAGGAAGGAACGCGTGGCCTGGTCTGGGAAACGTCCACCGTCCGCGTTGTCCCGCTGGGGGCTGGGCTGGGCCTGACCAGGGCAGGCAAAGCGACAGCAAGTCCCAACAAGGAGATCAGCTGTCTACGGCTGCACTCATCTCGTAGGTGGGGTCCTTCATTACTGAGCAGAGTAGACGATAAACAAAGACACCCAACGTGGACAAGGTAACCTATATACTGCCGCATTGTTGGCCAAGAAACAGATGAGCTTGTTCTTGAAGAAACCCAGCAACCTCGAGGATGTCCAGAGTGGAGTGGGCCTCACAGATTGTGGCCACTCACTCGTGTTTGAGCGGTGATCATACACACCACAGACCACCGTTTACATAAAACCCTCCATGCTGTGGCAACTTCGTTATCACTGAAGACTCTCTGCCAGCAACCTCAAATGTTAGGAGCTGGCTTACCCAAAAAATAAAATAATCCGCCATAGGCACGGGGTTTGCTCATAGAGGGGGTCAGTAACATGATGCTGGGGATACAGTGACAGCAGTGGCCCACCCACCACAGCAAGCGGCCACCAGGACAGGGCTCGGCAGAGGGTGACAGACGGACGCTTTCAGACGAAAGGCTGTGAGGAACAGAAACTACAAAAACCCCTTCTGGCATTTCATCCAGTGCTCACATGGAAACGCCAGCACCCACGCTCAGTGTGCTGGTGACCATCAGAATGAGTGTAATTTGGGGAGAAGTATAAAAGAGAAAGAAACCAGGTGACCAGAGGAAAGACAAAAGAAAAAAGAAGGGAGATACATATCAGAGGAAGAGCGTCCCTTTACTGACATTTCACCTTCGTTAAAGGCCAACTTCATTGGTTCCATGCCACCTTGTCACATGTAATAAAAATCTGAACACAATTATGGTTCCAGTAGTCCTTCGGAGACTGCCTCCATGTTGAAAATTCTAATTAAATTGGGCCAGATATTACAGTATACAAGTTTCCACTTATAATTTCTTTTTCTTAATCCTGACAATATAAATGTGAGTTGACATTTTTCTTGGTTCCATTCATTTGTGCTTTATTACAAACCTTTGTTCTTTGATTTTCAGCCTGGAACTACAAAACCACATAAGAATGTCTGTTTTTTCTTTCGGTTTTAGAATAATTCCTTCTTAGCCCATATGAAATTAGGATTTCATTTTCTGAAATCTTTCCCCTTGTGGGCTTCAGTAAAATATTCAATAGACTGTTATTCACACTCTACAGACGTACAAACGTTAAGAGTGAACGCTTGTCCTGTTACCAACACAATCACTGGGGAAACCAAAGTGACAACTCTAGCTTTCTATAAATTAACGCAGAAGGTTTTTTTCTTAGGGATTTTTCCCTCTATTTCCAAGATCCTACTGGAAATTCACCATTTTAAGTCTGCCTTGTATGTGTGGAATAGGGTATCTTTCAATTCAAAAATATATAACGGTTACCCCTGCCCAAAGGGTAATGCTGCCAACCTTAATAACAGCCCCATTCTAAAGCCCTGGGTTACTGTGAAGGCTTATTTTGATATAGAATTGCTTAGAAATCCATTGTCTTCTGAACCCTGCAACCTATGACACCCCGAGGCCCTTTGGCTGCACAAGCCCGTTAGGGCCTGAAGTTGGTCAGAGTTCTGCTCGCTCGTGGTCTTGACTTCAAATCAAAATTCATGTGAGTCCTCCAGATGTTTGGGTTTTTAGTCGCCACGTAAATGGGTTTCTAGGTTGGGAAATCTTGATTGTGTTTGGTTTCCTCCCCTTAGCCCCTCTGTGGCCCATCTCATGCTGATGAGTGAAGGGCGGCCTTCCAGAACATCCAACAGTGGGAGAGGAAAACCCATAATCACTCCTAAGATACCCAACACTGAGTGAGACGAGCAGCCACACAGGACGGCACACACTCGCACCACAGCTGCCCTGGAAGGGGAACAGCACTTTGATGTGGGCGTTTCGGCACAATCAGTACAAGATCTCCTCGTGGTCATGCCAACAGTGGAACATTCTAAATGTGTATCTGAGCAAATACTGTTTTCCCATCTCCTCTCCTCGCTTTCAAAGCCAATGAATGCACACAGGGTGGAAAACAGCCGTTTCTACTCTGGGGGTCCACGGTCCCCGGACGAGCAAGTCCCGCGTCCTCCCTGTGGGCCAGACCCTCATGGGAAGGCGCTGACGATCAAGCAGTCTGGGAAAAGGTGGTGCATAATTACAAAGTCCCTAAAGGTGACAAAAAACCTGTGCTGGGACCCCCAGCCCACCTACCCCCAAAAGGAAGAAAACAGTTCCGGCTGGGTTTGGAAGCATCTCAATCAGCTTTGTGTGCGGGGCTCTCACAGGGTCTCTGGAAACCTCCGTTTCCTCTCCTCTTGAACGTGGACAGAAGAAACGTTTCTGGTTAGTTTGTTGTGAGGGTGAAAGGTTGTTGTGAAGCGACACGAGGTGCCCTAAGCAGAGCGTGGCAGCACAGCGCCACCATCCAGGGCTCACCATGGTGTCAGGGGCGTGAGCCCTGGACAGCACCCTCCCTGGCCATGAGAAAAGGCGCGAGAAGGGAGGGGCCTTCCCTCTGCATTTAAGGATGAGCACAGAGCCATTTAGTCAGCTCTGAAAGGAGGCAAGAGCTCCATCTCAAAGTCTTCTGGGAAAGGGGCAAGGCTAGCACCCTTCCTCACGGCCCCTAAAGAAAGTACTCCGCTTTGGGTTTATTGGCTGTCGGTCAAAATCCATATGACTGCGTCTCTGACAGAGTAGAAGAGTCGAGATCCTGACTGCCCCAGTGATTTATACTGAAATGATTTCCCAGGCTCATACTCTCAGAAATTAAAATAAAAAGTTCACCATTGTCAGGGAGACTGCAGATGGGCTGGCCTCAGAATGCACCCACTTCCTCCAGGAAGAAGCACTGTGGGTCCACACTGGAGTGAGTTACATACCCTCCATACTCAGCAACACCCCCTCGGCCCCTGATGGGCAGGCGGTTGTGCAAAGCCATCAGAAAGTCATAGGAGAAAACACACAGGGTCTGATGGAGCCATTTCTGAAGAATGACTGCGGTGAAAAGTAGAAAAAACAATTGTCAAGCAAAGCAGGTTCGCTTAGTCTCGAACACAAAGCAGCGGGGTGATCAAATCCCGTGACTCCCTCTGGCAACGCTTGCCCCAAGGACAGGTATGACAAACGTCTAAGCCCCAAAAAGATGGTGACGCTGCCTGTTTCTAGGTGAGAAGACATGCAGGGATCAGGAGGCAGAGAATCACGTTCTTTCTCATTGGCGCATCTGATCTACACCACTTGGCTCAGCTAAGCTCATCCACACACCAAGGGCAAAGCAGTGTGCGCTCAGCCTCCGTGACAGGCGGCAACACCAGGGCGCCAGTACCAGACGCACCTGATGACACGGCAGCATGCAGGTTGGCACTCCCGGGATGTAAGACAATCTCACATGGACCGGTGCATGGGTGCCCTCAGAGACGGTGCTAATCAGAGAGCTGACATGTACCAGGCATATTGAAAGACTTAGCTTTAATCCTCACACGTGCTAAATGGATATTGTTACTTTCTGCCCACGACAGAAGACACCCGGCTGTCACTCCAGTCCCCCACCCACTGACGCTGCCTCTCTGGTTATTAAAGATCGCATGTGAATCATGTAGAGAGAAAGCCAGTCCTCTGTCAACACAAGGGTTCCCCAAATACTCCAAAGTGACCTGAAGAGACATTAGCAGCACGGAAAGACCCAGCACCGCTGACGTTTCCTCAAGGCCCGTCAGCCAGCCTCCTGAGGTCCTAGAGTGGGGGTAGGGTGGGAAGCAGTCTGCCAAAATATTTTACGGCTTTAAACTTTCCTCCTGGATGCAAAAGCAACGCAGCATTTTATTTGCAAATGGGTTTTTCGGGCCAAAAGTTTTCTGGAGCAGTGCAGCGCAAGCGGCACCAGGAACATCCCACGCCCAGCCCCTCCCCACAGGGCCCCACGTGTGGCCAGCAGCCCCCGAGACCCTGAGAGCCAGTTCGGGAAGGCATGGGACCAGAGGCTTAAAGCAAATGGTTAAATTAAAAGAGGGGAGGGGAGAGAAGAAAAGACTCTACAGAGATTTAAATTGTTCCAATAACTAACCACACAGATCCTGCTTTTCCTCAGAGGGACCACCCGGCTGAGGCTCCCCCAAGGACAGCGGGCAGATGACAGTCTGCTTTTGGCACTTCCAGGAAATCTGCGGCAGCTGTGGAAGGAAACGCTAGGGTCTCCTTCTGAGACTTGGTCTGTCCCTACATCGCCTTTATTGTACTGTAGGGGCAAGTGTGTGTGCGCGGGTGCGCGCGTGCGCGTGTGTGTGTGTGTGTGTGCATGCACGTGTGCTCGCCTGTGTGTGTGTGCCTTTGTGTGTGTGTCTGTCTGTATGTGTGTGTCTGTGTGTGTGAGTCTGTGAGTGCATGTGTGTGTGCCAGTATGTGTGCCTGTGTGTGTGTGCCTCTGTGTGTGTGTGCCTGTGTGTGTCTGTGAATGCGTGTGTGTGTGTCTCTGTGCAAGTGTGCTTTTGTGTGTGTCTGTGTGTGTGTGTCTGTATGCATGTGCCTGTGTGAGTCTGTGTGTGTCTGTATGTGTGTGTGCCTGTGTGTGTGAATCTGTGAATGTGTGTGTGTGTGTGTGTGTGTAGAGATGTGTACACACACGAACACACACTGTAAATCTGTAAATGTCTGATGGGCCCCTCTGGGGAGATAACAGTTCTACAGGGGAAGCTGCGCCTGCCTGCGAAAGTTAGCAGTTTCTAATCTACAAGTCATTGCGAGACACAAGGCAGGGACCCCAGGACGGCTCCGGAAGAATTTTAGGTATGAACCATGAACTCACCAACTCCTTCCCCCTCTTACTGCTTTAAAAAAAAAAGAAAGAAAGAAAAGGCTCAAAGGAGTGCTTCAAATTTGCTGAAAAGCAGAACCGGACCACAGCTCATTTCAACCGTCTATTTTCGATACAATAAACGCCTTCAGGACAAGTCCCTGGCCACTTAAAAGCGTCTCTCCACCAGAGGTGTTCGCTCTACCTTCGTGTTTTCTCAAGCACTTGTTCAAAAACACATTTAAGTGGAATGTTTTCGTTTCTGCAGATTGCATTAATTATGGGTTTGCAAACACTGCAAGCCCACGAGGTCTGCCCGAGCTGGGGGCTGCAGACGCGGCCCGGGCCAGCGGCCGGTGGCTTGGCTCAGCCCCTGGACATAGCTCTGTGCTTGGCATCGCGCGCCTCGCCGGCCAAGGCCGTCCTCTAGAAGTCGCAGCTAAGAAAGAAAAACACACAGCGGTCAACCGCAGTGACCCACGCGCTGGGGCGCGCGCCGGGCTGCGCGCAGCACGGGCCCTGGGAGAGGAGCCGGAGGGCAACGCGGCCACAGGACGTGGAGGCGCCTCCGCCCTCCCGGTTCTGCCCGCTCCCATGAGTGACAAATGATCCTTACTTGTAATGTCATCCGCTTTCCCTAACTCCGCGTAGGGAGGGTCTCCGGGGAACTCAGGCGAACCCTGTGCGCCGTGAGCCGGCCCCACGACTTGCCCACCCAGCCCCGCGAGCGCGCGCGCGGAGAGCCGGCGCAGCGACGCGCTCCAGGCCCCGCGGGCGCCGAGTCCCCGGTGGGTCCGCCTCGGCCGGTCCGCAGGGCGGCGCGGGCGTTCCCGGACCTTGCGTCCGCGCGGGGCCCTGCCCACCCGCGAGGCGGGCAGCACACCCCAACTCCCGTCCACCCGCGGCGGTCGGACCCCAGGAGCCCGCCGCAGCCCGAGGCCGCCCGGCCCGGCTGGCACACCGCGTACCCGGGTCCCACCTGCCCGGGCCTCGCCAGGGAGGCGGCGCCACCTCCGCGAGGGTCACCTGCTCGCCGCGCCGCCGGGCGCGGGGACCGGGTCGGGACTCACCGTGAGCGCCGAGAACTTCTGCGCGGGCGCCGGCGGGAGCAGCCCCGCGAGCAGCGGCAGCCAGCAGAGCTGGGGCAGCAGCATGGTGCCGGCGGGCGCGGGCGACACGGGCCGGGGGCTGCGCGGGTGCTCGCCGCACCTCTCCAGGCGGCCGGACGGACCAGCGGCGCTGCCTGCACGGAGCGCTCGTCCGCGCCCCTCGCGGCTCGCCTGGCTGCTGTCAAGTAACCGCCGAGCGTCCCGGAGCGTCCTCCCCCCTCCCTCGCTCCCTCCCCGCGGCTCCGAGCCCCACCTCCCGCGCCCGCCGCGCCCTGCGCGGCTCGGATGCCCGCTCGGGCCCAGGGGCCGCCCCGGGCGCGGGTCTGCGGGAGCAAAGGCTCCACGGGGGGCCGCCAGGCCCTGCCGTGACTTGCTGGTGCTTGTGCGGGGCTCTTCCCGGGCGACGGCGCACACGCGCACGTGCACACACGTCCCACACACGAGCACACGCGTGCTCACAGACACTCGCGCGCCCTGGGAAAACCCACAAGCTGTGCTGCACCCTGACCCCGTCCCCAGGCACCACCCTGGTCCACTGACCCGAGTGAACGTGTAGCCCGGGTCGGGCCCCAGGACCCCCTCCTGACTCTAAAGCCCCTTCTTTCAGCCTGGAATGTCGTCTCTCAAACTTGCTGATTGATTAGCTGGTCTCCAGCAGGGACAACTCTCAACACATCATCGACCAGAAAATACACGGAGAGTGGTTTGGGGCATCTTTGTGCGCGTTAATCCACTAGGGCGCGTGTTTTGGACCCACAGATCCGGGGCCTGACGTGCATGCAGGGGTGGCCCGGCGAGTGTGGCAGGAACGTGCCTGCTGTTAAGCAGCTCTGTCAGAGCCGCTCGAGTGTTTATGCAGCGAGCATGGGGCTGTGAAGGCTGCAGACTCCTCGGTGGAGACTGGTTGGAAACCAGAGGAATTGTGCACGCCCGGACTCTGGGTAGTATCCATTGCAGACAACATTGCTGAAATAGTTGAGCCTTGGCTTACAACTTCACAGGAAAAAGCCCTAATTCTGGCTCCCATGGAAAACCAAGAGTGAAGATTTTCAAGAACAATGGATCGATTGACTTGTCAAGGGGCGCTGGAAAAAAGGACAAAACAGAAAATCCAAATCTGGTTTTTAATCTGGTGTTTAATCCGGAGCTTAGCTCTGAGTGGGGGTGGGGGCTATAGCCCCACATTCTGGGGCTGGCTGCTGAGACAAAGGCAGTGCTATCCCCACCACTGCTTCCCATGCTGGCTGCAGACGGAGCAGGCTTCCCCTTTTCTTCAGGAAAGTGATGGACTTGGGTCCAGGGAACATGGGGAAGAAATGCATCATCCTGAAAGCAGGCTACTCTAAGAATTCGCCTTCAAATTCCAGGGCCCAGAGAATCTATTAAGTACTTTAAACACATTCCTTCTGGCTTGAGGGCTCAGGAGGAAATTATAATAAAACTCTGGGGACTGCTCTAGGTTCCCGAGAAACAGGTGAGCAAAGCAGCTGCAAATGATTAAGGAAATAAGGAATGCTATTAGGGAACATTAATAAAAATTAAGGTAAAAATGCAAAAGTAAATACTGCATACAGCCTGTTCTAAGATCATCCGAAAAGGAAAATTTGTATCCCACGCTGACATAAATCTTTTAAGGAGCATTTGCTACTAACAATTCTGTTGTTACTCTACTTCAGGGAGGGAACTGCAAGCCGCCAGCTGAAGTATTTATCTGATTCTGTGCACTTCTCTCGAGAGCTCAGAAGAGTGAAAGCATGTTCCTCCGTTCACCTTCATCAGCTTCAGGGACAGACAAGGAGAAGATTGAATCATTCCCACTGGACAGGTGTGGAGGAGAAAGCACAAAGCCACACGCCTCGCCAGGTCTCCGAGCAGCAGAACCGGGACCAGGGCCCAGGGCCCAACTGTGCAGTGCCCGCCCTTCCGCTGCATTTCCTGCAAAGGTCTGGAGAACCAACAGGGGCAGAAGGCTCAGGGGCCCTCCAGGCCTTTCACTCAAGAATCTCAACCGTCTTTCACATCAACTGCAGGACCTGCTGGGGACTCCACAGAGACAAATGCAGTGTTTGCCCAGGACGCCGACATGAGGGCAAGTGGGTCCTTCCAAGACCCCTGAACAACGCATGCCCAGTCCTGGGTTCGATAGATGCTAGAAGTGGCCTTCGGAGACATAATCAGCTTCCATTTTCGTGAAGAACATCACTACACTTATTAAAAACACCCAGAAGTCGTCATGTCTGTCTGTCATTCCTAAGCCTCCGAGAAAGTTATTGCTGGCTTGAATGCCACATGAGTGCCCCGTTAGAAAGCATATACAAGTAAAATCACTTAGTTCAAAAATAAGACAGGAAATAACCAGTTAATGTTTTCCAAACAGTTCCTCTAGGACAGACAAGCCCACAGATGAAGTTCCCTGGAATTGTGTGGGTTTTCTTACTTAATAAGTGATAAGGGCCCATTCTAAATCATGGCTCTGGAGCCTGAATTTGCGTTTCTGGCGCTGATGACAGTTACAACACAGAGGAGCAGGAGCAACGATCACCTGGCCCTGTAGCCACCCTCGCATTTCCAAATGGCTTTCCTGCCTGTGGCAGTTCCACAGAGGCTTCAGCCAGCTTCCTGGCTGACTCTTTCATTTATTCCACTATGTTAAAACTGCAAAAGGATTTTATTCTTGCGTGGGCGTGATATCATTTAGTTATTATTTCTGGCTAATTCGTGTTTGGCTAGAAGCCTTTTTGTCAGCTCCCTTTCCCACCTCAGGATGCTAAGTGTAAGACCGTTAACCACATGCCTCAGCTGATTCAGTGTCTGTGACATGAACCTCACAGTCATCGACCTGAGTGTCAGCCGACTGGGAGGGAAGGCGCCCTGGCCGGCATCTGCCCAACCGTTGTCACCCTCACTTCCCCGGTTACTCCTGGAATTATCATCTTCTCCTGCTTTCTACCTATCCCTGGCAAGAGGAATCTTGGCAGTTTCCTCGGTTTCCCTGAGGTCAATCCTGGGTAATTGTCCTCTCTTGTCTGGTGGTCGCGCCCCTCCCCACGCATGGAGCTGCTCCGGACTTCACCTCTGGACAACAGAAGTGTTCCTTTCTGGCCGTTCTGGGGGCCCCTGGCCCCTTCTTCACCTGTGCAGCTGTCTTCCCTTTCATTCTTCCATTCAGTCCATGGGTGAAGGATGTGTGACCCTCACATCCTGGGCACAAGCCAAGTCCTGAAACGTGCATGCCACTGAAGGGTCTGACAATCAGGTGGTGCTGGAGAGCTGGCCCCCTCGGGACGGCAGGACGTGGGGGGCGCGGGGTGTGGGGTTGGGAGTGGACCGGGTGGACGTGCGCATTTGAACCCTCAGCCTATGTGAGACGTCCCCTTTTCTGTTTTTGTGCATAAGTAACAAGTCATGTGAATTGCTTGACTTTGTCCTTGTGGACAAGTGTCTGCTTCCTTCTCAAGATGCTAAGCAAGTTTCACGACGACACCTCTCAGGCCCTTGATGGAAATGTTTACTAAACGAGACGTGCTGGGTGTTTTACACACATTCCCTAAGTCTCCGTCTTCCAGAGAATAACAGTGAGGCTGAGGCAGTGCGGGACAGTTAAGGAGTGGTGGGAGCAGGACCCTGCCTCAGATTCCCCCAGGGTCCAGGACCTTCCTCCACAACAGTCAACAGCTGGAAGGGCGTGAGCACAGACGCCACCACTGTTGGAGATTCACCACCAAACAAGGAAAAAAAATACATAAGTAAACTGGTTTTTGACTTACTGGCAACACTTCAACCCCACTGCAGTGTTTTCCAAGTGACATTTCAGTGTCGCCACAGAAAGTTCTGTGTCCCAAAGCCAGTACAAAACTGCTGCTTCCATGGCAGGAACGTTCCCTGTACAGCGGACAGGAGACCTGCACGGTTCTGAGAGGAGCGTCTGGTGCCAAGGGACCCTTGGTCTCATGAACCAATCTCACGTCAGGTCCCAACACGCTGTACTGCCAGGAGGCTTGGCACAGGTTTACTGAAACCTGTTACATAACATCCAGAAGCTATTTTTGCCTTTCCATTCATGAAGCTATGTTTACTAATACATGCAGCTTATAGAATATATCAGTTGCTGAGCTAAAAATAATAGTAGCTTTACAAGCCCATCATTACCAAGAGCAGTGGCAGCAGAAGGTGTGTGCGTGGTGATGCCCAGAGCTAAGGACACGTGCAGCAGCCCAGTCCCCCTACTCGGCCAACCTGAATGGCTTTGGGTTGTCCGTCCTTCCGAACCACAGTCTAGGAGTCCCTTCCTCTTTTTTCGTGTGAGAGCTCCATTTAGGAGAAAAAAGTTTAAAGTGACAACAGAAATACAGCTTTCCAGGAATACTCAGAGGCATGTGTACCCCACAGATACGAGCTGTCCTGACAGGATGCAGAGTCAGAAGGCACCCCAACAGAGAAGGCTTTTAATCACCCTCAGCAACCCCTCCCCCACCAGCCCAGCACCCAGCCCCATGGCGATCCAGGTACCCCTCATCTGCCTGGGCTCCTCTGAAAATGCGTTTTTGGGTGACTCAGTACCACTCCATAGACCTGGACATAGTGCAGGTCATACAGGCCCCTTGACCTTACACGACCTGTCACCACCTCACACCACCTTCCCCACCTGCAGGAACAGTCCATTATTGCCGCAGAATTTTGACCACATTGTCTACATGGATTTGCTCCATTTGCACCACCAGCAGCCCTCTCTGTCCTCATGGGGAGGCAGGCCATGGACTGCTGGGCTGGCTCTGAGTTTGGCCTCAATCCCCTGTCCCTGGGAAACAGTGTCACAGAATGGAGGCCTTCTTTCCTGATGTGGAATATTTAATTCATAGTTCTCTGTCTGGTGCTTGCCTAAAGAAACCAGGTGTGTCCTTTAATACCTATAAAGTAACTAACCCATGAGAGCAGAGATGCATGGATTTCTCCGTGGCACTCAGATGTGTCTCCTCAGGCTTGCAAAGGCGGTCACTGCATTCCAGGAAGGTGCCCAAATGTGTTCCAGGCACACAGCAGCAGGCCGGCGGGACAACCACACGCAGCTGGGCGCCACTGCCAGGACTGACGTGCGCGTGCGCGCTGGCCCGGCCCCGGGCAGGTGGGGCATGACCATCGCCTGCCCTGCTTCCGGACGTCCCTGTCCTCGGTGCGTCTCACGCTTGTTCAAGCCCTTGAACCTCTCTCCTCCACGTCCTAAGCAATTATTCATCCTTCTAGATCAGCGGTTCTCAACCTTCCTAATGTCGCGACCCCTTAATACAGTTCTTCATGTTGTGGTGACCCCCAACCATAAAATTGTTTTCGTTGCTACTCTATAACTGTAATTTTGCTACTGTTAGGAATCGTCATGTAAATATCTTTTTGTTTTCCGATGGTCTTAGGCAACCCCTGTGAAAGGGTCGTTCGACCCCCAAAGGGGTCGCGACCCTCAGGTTGAGAACCGCTGTGATGCTTAAGCACCGTCATGTGCTTTTCCGAACAGTAAAACCAGTGTTCATGGTCACCTCACTGTGTGGCACGTTGACGTAGCGAGGTGTCATCCGGCCATCACACAGGACACACAGATGGCTAGGTAAGGGGTACATGACTTAAAAAGTCAAAAATGATTTCTGTCAAGACATCCTGATTTACTAGGCAGAAGGGACTCTTGACTGTGGATTGCGTCTGCTTCCGACAAAGAGGCAGCTTCAGTCAAAGTCGCCATGAAACCTCCTTCAATCAGACAACACAGCTAAGTTTGCAATTTACTAAACACCTGCTCGGGTTTGTTCAAGGGGCAGCTTGTAAGTCTCGGAGCTTCTGACGGGCAATTTGGAATGACAGTCACCATGAAAGTGTGGTTGAAACTCTTTAGCCAAAAGAGAATGTTCTGGTTTTTATTTGTTCATTGTTTCATATTAGTGATTTGGATCATCAGAGGCAGTTTTCAGCCCTTTACTTATTTTTACAACATTTTTTTGTCATTTTAAATTGTATCAGGTTAGTTTGTAATTCTTTTGGGGTTTTTGGGGGGGTTTTTTTACATTTCTAGTTTATGTCTCACTGATAGAATATTGGAATATGGAAAACACCACCAGCAGGAAGGATGCCATGATTTTATCTCCTGCTATGAAAGGACAAGCGCTTCCCGTGGAGTCGTGACAAGTCTCTCACAGGCGGCTTGGGGCCCGTGGCCCTCGGAGACGCTTCACGGGGCACGAACGTGTGTCAACATGTAAACTTGATGTGTGTGCTCTGCTGTTGGAACATTGGCAAGAGCTACTGATGGGCCTGTGTTATATTTCGGTTTATCATTTCTGTTCAAAATAAGAGAAATACACACCTACCAGAAAAGGAAGGAAGGAAGGAAGGAGGGAAGGAGGGAGAGAAGAAAGGAATAAAGACAGAAGCACCCACAGTCTCTGGTTAAAGGCCATGTTGGGAGTAAGTCTTCCTCCCTCTGCTCCGTAGACACGCCTCCCGAGCCCAGGTGCGGAGTGTTCAAAGCCATAAATCTATGAGGACAAAGAGGCCAGCAGTGGGACAAGCAAGCAAACACAGGAGCTGACAGCAGAGGCACAGGGGGGAGCAGAGGGAACCCCAGAAACGGCACATCGAACCGTCAGAAGGCTGAGAAAGTAAGTGGCACGAAAACCTCTGGAGGCAGGGACAAAAGCCACCCGTCCCTGTCCCGGGGGGCAGAGGAGTGACACGTGTTCCCCTGAGAGGCTACAGCACAGTGTGGACCGATCGATGGCCGCCTGGGCCTGTCCCAGGCAGGCCCGGTACTGCCCGGGGGGTGCAGTGCGGGCTCACGTCATCTGTGCTGGCAGCCTGCCGCTGCCCACTCGGGCTCCTGAAAGAGCGCCTTCGGGCTTGCAGCCTCCAGGAAGGAGGCCTGGTCTGGAAGCGTCTTCTCCCGGCAGGCTGTGAAGATCCTGACTGGGGTTCCCTCGGGGAAGCGGTGTCCAGCACGGTCCCGCCCCCGTCAGAACCACGGCTGGGGGACATTTCCCACAGTCTCAGAACACAGAGCACGAATGTGTCACCATCAGTGTGAGCAGACACCAAGCCTGCCGGGCAGCGCGGAAAAGCCTGTCCCCCTCGCACAGGCTGAGGCCAAAACCACCGGGAGGGACAAGCGCCTGGAGGCCCGGCCGGAGCGGGTGTGGGGCTGGGGACTCAGGCTCCTGCCCTCAGAGTCACACAGGAATCGCCACGTCGAAGGAACAAGCACTGGGTGCTGTGTTGTCTTCAAAGTAACTTCACTAGGAAAAGAACAAACACATCACCTCTTAGCACGCAGGAAACGGGAAACGCGATAGAATGCTTGAAAGGTGCAGGCGAAGAAACCTCCCTGGAAAGAGAGCAAAGCTGCACAGACCACGAAACCAGGAGAGGACGCCTGGGAACTGGAAGGCCGCACGGACAGGTCCAGAAAAGCCTTCCACTGAGAGAAAACACACCGTTTCCAGCCACCATCTCCCCGCTCCCACTGGGAGCGCAGCGCTCCGACTGGGCAGCGGTGAGGCAGGGGACCCGGGCTGGCAGCCCTTGGGACAGACTGAGGACGCTGGTGTGGGAAGACCAAACCCCAACTGCCCCGTTCCCAGCCTGGAAGGCTGGTGTCCAGCCGGCCACCCCCTGCAGAATCCCTGCCTGGTCTGGAGAGGCTGGACAAGGTGACTGCAGCGCCAGCAGCGGGGGGCAGAGCCCCTGGGACTGTCACTCTGTCACACTCAGGCCAGTGATAGGCCAAGGGTCCGGCCAGGCTTTCTAAAACTAACTGCTCTTAGTGGACCACTGCTCCCGGGGGCCCGAGGCCGAGAGGTGGGTCAGGAGGAGGCCAACCCCCTTCTTCATCCCCCTGGGAGGGGAGCTGGTGTGGCCACGGTGAAGGGCCTGCTGGTCTCCTGTCACAGCCGTCCTGGGAGGGACCATCTAAGGGCTCAGCTTCTAAAGATGTGACAGCCTCTGGGAAAGCAGCTTCCGGAACCCACACCCCTCAAGATTTGGGGAAGGCAGGAGCTCTGAGGAGGGGAGCTGGAAGCCCCAGACCAAGGCCCGGAAGCGGGCAGAGTCCAGGACGCCCTCCCCCGGCCTCCCGGACCCTCACGCGTAAGCCCCAGACTCACGGGGGTGCCGTCCAGGTGCACCTCCTGGCACTGCCATCAGTCCCCCGCCCAGGTCCCTCTACTGCACTCACAGGGGGTACAACAGCATCTGAACTTCGGTAATCGGTACACCCAAGTCTGACTTGCTTGCTAAATATCTGCAGATATAAAATCAGGTCCCTCGCGGATCGGGACAAGAAGACGGTCGCCGTCAAACATACTTTTGTAAAAGGAACAGACAAGTTGCCTCTTTCCTGTTCTTCCTCCAGCTGCGCCCTCACCAGACTCACTCGGGAGGCGTGGGGCAGGGACGGGGACACACAGGGGCCAACACTGTGACCTGGACAGAGAAGGACCGGGGGCGGGGGGAAGAAGAGGGGGACGGCTCAGGGTTCTGGGGGCCTCGAGAATGTGGGCCCAGGGATGGGGCTGCTCAGGGCCACAATGAGTCAGTCACAGGCTTTCAAAGAAACAGAGCAAATGTCAGACGCCTGAGGCGAGCGTGCCGCCAGCCCCCAGCCCCCACAGTACTGACCACCCTCCCGTGAACCAGGGAGAAGAGAGGAGAAGCCCCCACTCCACGGTGAACACAACAGGCGCTTCCAAATTTGCTGGGAGTCCACCGGGTGGAGGGGGGGCACCGGTTCTAGGCGCTTTATGTTTTCTCCCACAGGACAGCCGCCACGTGCCCTACACACTTCCTGCCACTTGTTGACAAGGCCCCTCTCTCCAGGTGTTAACATTTTCCTGATCTCCCGCATGCTTTCGCCTGCTGCCTCCTCGAAGTCCCAAATCCCAGGACCAGGCTGTGGCCAGGACCAGCAGCCCCGGGCCCCCAGCTCCGCCCCTCCAGCATGCGGCCGGCTCCCCAGAGGAGGGCGGCCAGGGCAGGCGAGCAGGAGAGCTCACCAAGGACAGAGGCACGGTCTCTAGCAGCCTAATGCCAGACCGGAAAGGACAAGTCCACGTGTCCACAAGGCCAGTCCACACCGAGGGGCGGGGCTACGAGGGTGACATGGGAACAAGGGCCACCGGGGTGACCCTAGAGGCTGCCGACCGCAGGGGAACCCTCAGAGACACTTGCGGATCGTTTCCCAGACGTGGATTGGAAGGACCTCCACGTGCTCCGAAAGTGAAGGAAATCCTCCGAAATCCAGGCGCAGCCTTAGGAGCCAGCAAGGGGGAGGGGGAGCAAGACACAGCCTTCAAACCGGAAGGGGAGGAGACTCCACACAGGAAGCCAGCGGGCCGGCTGCAGGCTTCCAGTGGCTCAAGGAAAAGGATCAGCGGGGCAGCACACACGCATGCACACATATGCACACACATGTGGGTGTTCACATGCACACATGTGTGATAGACCCAAGCACACGTGTGCAAGTACACATGCACACATGTGTACATGTCTTCGTGCACACACAAATACACATGCACAAACACTCATACACATATGCAGAGAAACACACATGCACATATATGTATAAACACACACCAAATTGCTTTCAGCTCAGTCGCCTGGGGCAGTGGAGTGGTCAGTGTGCTGGGCCAGGCCGCAGTGGCTGTCCCTCATCCCACAGGCTCCCTGGCAAACATGCTGACTACACAGCAAGCGAAAAAGGAAATGTAAGAGGCGTCAACCTTGCAGGTCACAAGCTTTCAGGAAAAAAAAGAACTTTAAATAAGTTTCCACAGAATTGGGGGCACCATAAAAGGTCCTGGTTAAAAATAGAGGCTGACGGAGACGCTGAGGACTAAAACCACCCACGGCCGGTCCCAGGAGGGCGAGAAGCTGGGTCGCCGGATGCGTGGTCACCCAGCGAGGACGCGCGGGGTGAGTGCTGTGCTGCGTGCATTTTAACTCAGCTCCGATGCGTCTCGGAGACGCCAGATGGGCCTGGGCTCCCTCAGATCTGGGACTTCCCTCCTCGCCTCCTCCACGCAGCTCACCGCCTGAAATGCCCCTTTGCAGGAAGGCCAGCGCAGAGAGCAGCAGCTCTTCTACCGGCTTTCCGAAGCCAGCTCGGTGACACTCACCACATCCTCGAAGGACTGTATGTTTTGTGTCCATGTCTGCTCCCGACTGCACAGTAGCACAGCAGCGCATGCACACTGTGGGCCAGGAGGGCACCAGGCAAGGTCTACGCCCCGGGAAGCTAATCTTGTAACATGACCAAGCTCCACTCTGCGGGGTGCTGGCCGGCAGAGGGACAGTGCGTGCTGGTGGCTGTGCTGGCCCTGCTCACGGTGGCTCAGGCATGGGTGTCGGATGCACAGCGTGTTCAGCCTAAGAGCTGCAGGCGCAAGTGACTTACAGCCGACATAAATCAAAGTCCTGTCCCAGTGGCAGTTTTGCACACGTCTAGGATTTACATCTGCCCCCAGGGCTTGGGCTTCTGGCCTTCAGCGCCCATCCACAGCCTAACCCCAAGGACAGCAGCCTTCAGGGGGCCCCTGCTCCCACGCTTGGCCCTGACTCAAGTCCTCAGGCACTGTGTCCCTGGGGAGGGGTCTTTTGCTCACCAGGTGGAAGACCACACTGTTTGTTTGTTTTTGGTTGTCTAGGCACCACCGAACTCGGGCCTGGCTGCATTTCCCTGGAGCTTGGCTCCCGGAAAACCTGTGACTAACGTGTCTGCTATTTGGTTCCTTGAGCCGATCCTGTGCTTCTCGGAGACCGAGCACCGCCCTCCAGGGCACCTTCCTCCTCCCTCCTACCTGCTGCTCTGTCACACCGTGTGGTGCCGAGGGGTGAGCCTGTGCACGTGAGACCCCATGACACACACTGCGTCATGGTGTCCCCAGCACCAGGCACGTGCCCAGTCACGTGTGAGGTTTCTCTGGGAGTGCAAACTGAATTATGAATGGGGACTCTAAAGGTGGATTGAGTTAGATGTGATCGCAGAGGATGGGGAACCTGAGCTAACTCTTGAAGGATGAACAGAATTGAGGTGAGGAAAGCAAATGCATTCCATACACAGGACGCTGGTTCATGAGCTGCGAATTGAACACAGTTCCATGAGAACTGTGGCCAGAACGGGAGTTTTACGCAAGGGTAACGATGAGTGCAGTCACACATGTAAGGTCAAACCCAGCTGTGGTGGGACTTACACATCAGGAAAAAGAAAATTCCATGTCTTGTGGCAAGAGAGTTGCTGCAATAGTCGGGGGGGGGGGG